>NW_026691047.1:600000-900000 GCF_020826845.1 Diceros bicornis minor
AGAACATATAGCACGTTGCTGTAAGCAAGCGCATTTTCATTCAAAGTTGCAAGTTACTATGTAGGAACAAGTTTGTATAGGTATTTCAAAGATGCCCAGAACTGAGCTAAACTTGGTATGTGTCCAACTCCTAGAAATAACTTCATGCCCCATCTCCCTTACTTCCAGCTAGTAAGGATCACATAATTCCTAACAAAGTTTTGACACAGATTCCCAATTCGGGCATTCAGAACATATAGCACGTTGCTGTAAGCAAGCACATTCTCATTCAAAGTTGCAAGTTACTATGTAGGAACAAGTTTGTATATGTATTTCAAAGATGCCCAGAACTGTGGTAAACTTGGTATGTGTCCAACTCCTAGAAATACCTTCATGCCCCAACTCCCTTACTTCCAGCTAGTAAGGATCACATAATTCCTAACAAAGTTTTGACACAGATTCCCAATTCGGGCATTCAGAACATATAGCACGTTGCTGTAAGCAAGCACATTCTCATTCAAAGTTGCAAGTTAATATGTAGGAACAAGTTTGTATAAGTATTTCAAAGATGCCCAGAACTGAGCTAAACTTGGTATGTCTCCAACTCCTAGAAATAACTTCATGCCCCATCTCCCTTACTGCCAGTTAGTAAGGATCACATAATTCCTACAAAAGTTTTGACACAGATTCCCAATTCGGGCATTCAGAATATGTAGCACGTTGCTGTAAGCAAGCACATTCTCATTCAAAGTTACAAGTTACTATGTAGGAACAAGTTTGTATAGGTATTTCAAAGATGCCCAGAACTGAGCTAAACTTTGTATGTCTCCAACTCCTAGAAATAACTTCATGCACCATCTCACTTACTTCCAGCTAGTAAGGATCACATAATTTCTAACAAAGTTTTGACACAGATTCCCAATTCGGGCATTCAGAACATATAGCACGTTGCTGTAAGCAAGCACATTCTCATTCAAAGTTGCAAGTTACTATGTAGGAACAAGATTGTATAGGTATTTCAAAGATGGCCAGAACTGAGCTAAACGTTGTATGTGTCCAACTCCTAGAAATAACTTCATGCCCCATCTCCCTTACTTCCAGCTAGTAAGGATCACATAATTCCTAACAAAGTTTTGACACAGATTCCCAATTCGGGCATTCAGAACATATAGCACGTTGCTGTAAGCAAGCACATTCTCATTCAAAGTTGCAAGTTACTATGTAGGAACAAGATTGTATAGGTATTTCAAAGATGGCCAGAACTGAGCTAAACGTTGTATGTGTCCAACTCCTAGAAATAACTTCATGCCCCATCTCCCTTACTTCCAGCTAGTAAGGATCACATAAATCCTAACAAAGTTTTGACACAGATTCCCAATTCGGGCATTAAGAACATGTAGCACGTTGCTGTAAGCAAGCACATTCTCATTCAAAGTTGCAAGTTACTATGTAGGAACAAGTTTGTATAGGTATTTCAAAGATGCCCAGAACTGAGCTAAACGTTGTATGTCTCCAACTCCTAGAAATAACTTCATGCCCCATCTCCCTTACTTCCAGCTAGTAAGGATCACATAATTCCTAACAAAGTTTTGACACAGATTCCGAATTCGGGCATTCAGAACATACACCACGTTGCTGTAAGCAAGCACATTCTCATTCAAAGTTGCAAGTTACTATGTAGGAACAAGTTTGTATAGGTATTTCAAAGATGCCCAGAACTGAGCTAAACGTTCTATGTCTCCAACTCCTACAAATAACTTCATGCCCCATCTCACTTACTTCCAGCTAGTAAGGATCACATAATTCCTAACCAAGTTTTGACACAGATTCCCAATTCGGGCATTCAGAACATACACCACGTTGCTGTAAGCAAGCACATTCTCATTCAAAGTTGCAAGTTACTATGTAGGAACAAGTTTGTATAGGTATTTCAAAGATGCCCAGAACTGAGCTAAACGTTGTATGTGTCCAACTCCTAGAAATAACTTCATGCCCCATCTCCCTTACTTCCAGCTAGTAAGGATCACATAATTCCTAACAAAGTTTTGACACAGATTCCCAATTCGGGCATTCAGAACATATAGCACGTTGCTGTAAGCAAGCACATTCTCATTAAAAGTTGCAAGTTACTATGTAGGAACAAGTTTGTATAGGTATTTCAAAGATGCCCAGAACTGAGCTAAACGTTGTATGTCTCCAACTCCTAGAAATAACTTCATGCCCCATCTCCCTTACTTCCAGCTAGTAAGGATCACATAATTCCTAACAAATTTTGACACAGATTCCCAATTCGGGCATTCAGAACATATAGCACGTTGCTGTAAGCAAGCACCTTCTCATTCAAAGTTGCAAGTTACTATGTAGGAACAAGTTTGTATAGGACTTTCAAAGATGCCCAGAACTGAGCTAAACTTGGTATGTCTCCAACTCCTAGAAATAACTTCATGCCCCATCTCCCTTACTTCCATCTAGTAAGGATCACATAATTTCTAACAAAGTTTTGACACAGATTCCCAATTCGGGCATTCAGAACATATAGCACGTTGCTGTAAGCAAGCACATTCTCATTCAAAGTTGCAAGTTACTATGTAGGAACAAGTTTGTATAGGTATTTCAAAGATGCCCAGAACTGAGCTAAACTTGGTATGTGTCCAACTCCTAGAAATAACTTCATGCCCCATCTCCCTTACTTCCAGCTAGTAAGGATCACATAATTCCTAACAAAGTTTTGACACAGATTCCCAATTCGGGCATTCAGAACATATAGCACGTTGCTGTAAGCAAGCACATTCTCATTCAAAGTTGCAAGTTACTATGTAGGAACAAGTTTGTATAGGTATTTCAAAGATACCCCGAACGGTGCTAAACTTTGTATGTGTCCAACTCCTAGAAATAACTTCATGCCCCATCTCCCTTACTTCCAGCTAGTAAGGATCGCATAATTCCTAACAAAGTTTTGACAGAGATTCCCAATTCGGGCATTCAGAACATATAGTACGTTGCTGTAAGCAAGAACATTCTCATTCAAAGTTGCAAGTTACTATGTAGGAACAAGTTTGTATAGGTATTTGAAAGATGCCCAGAACTGAGCTAAACGTTGTATGTCTCCAACTCCAAGAAATGACTTCATGCCCCATCTCCCTTACTTCCATCTAGTTATTATCACATAATTTCTAACAAAGTTTTGACACAGATTCCCAATTCAGGCATTCAGAACATAAAGCACGTTGCTGTAAGCAAGCACATTCTCATTCAAAGTTGCAAGTTACTATGTAGGAACAAGTTTGTAAAGGTATTTCAAAGATGCCAGAACTGAGCTAAACTTGGTATGTCTCCAACTCCTAGAAATAGCTTCATGCCCCATCTCCCTTACTTCCAGCTAGTAAGGATCACATAATTCCTAACAAAGTTTTGACACAGATTCCCAATTCGGGAATTCAGAACATATAGCACGTTGCTGTAAGCAAGCACATTCTCATTCAAAGTTGCAAGTTACTATGTAGGAACAAGTTTGTATAGGTATTTCAAAGATGCCCAGAACTGAGCTAAACGTGGTATGTCTCCAACTCCTAGAAATAACTTCATGCCCCATCTCCCTTACTTCCAGCTAGTAAGGATCACATAATTCCTAACAAAGTTTTGACACAGATTCCCAATTCGGGCTTTCAGAACATATAGTACGTTGCTGTAAGCAAGCACATTCTCATTCAAAGTTGCAAGTTACTATGTAGGAACAAGTTTGTATAGGTATTTCAAAGATGCCCAGAACTGAGCTAAACGTTGTATGTTTCCAACTCGGAGAAATAACTTCATGCACCATGTCCCTTACTTACAGCTAGTAAGGATCACATAATTCTTAACAAAGTTTTGACACAGATTCCCAATTCGGGCATTCAGAACATGTAGCACGTTGCTGTAAGCAAGCACATTCTCATTCAAAGTTGCAAGTTACTATGTAGGAACAAGTTTTTATAGGTATTTCAAAGATGCCCAGAACAGAGCTAAACGTTGTATGTCTCCAACTCCTCGAAATAACTTCATGCCCCATCTCCCTTACTTCCATCTAGTAAGGATCACATAATTTCTAACAAAGTTTTAACACAGATTACCAATTCGGGCATTCAGAACATATAGCACGTTGCTGTAAGCAAGCACATTCTCATTCAAAGTTGCAAGTTACTATGTAGGAACAAGTTTGTAAAGGTATTTCAAAGATGCCCAGAACTGAGCTAAACGCTGTATGTCTCCAACTCCTAGAAATAACTTCATGCCCCATCACCATTACTTCCAGCCAGTAAGGATCACATAATTACTAACAAAGTTTTGACACAGATTCCCAATTCGGGCATTCAGAACATATAGCACGTTCTTGTAAGCAAGCACATTCTCATTCAAAGTTGCAAGTTACTATGTAGGAACAAGTTTGTATAGGTATTTCAAAGATGCCCAGAACTGAGCTAAACTTGGTATGTGTCCAACTCCTAGAAATACCTTCATGCCCCAACTCCGTTATTTCCAGCTAGTAAGGATGACATAATTCCTAACAAAGTTTGACACAGATTCCCAATTCGGGCGTTCAGAACATATAGCACGTTGATGTAAGCAAGAACAGTCTCATTCAAAGTTGCAAGTTACTATATAGGTACAAGTTTGTATAGGTATTTCAAAGATGCCCAGAACTGAGCTAAACTTGGTATGTCTCCAAGTCATAGAAATAACTTCATGCCCCATCTAGCTTACTTCCAGCTAGTAAGGATCACATAATTCCTAACAAAGTTTTGACACAGATTCCCAATTCGGGCATTCAGAACATGTAGCACGTTGCTGTAAGCAAGCACATTCAATTCAAAGTTGCAAGTTACTATGTAGGAACAAGTTTGTATAGGTTTTTCAAAGATGCCCAGAACTGAGTTAAACGTTGTATGTCTCCAACTCCTAGAAATAACTTCATGCCCCATCTCCCTTACTTCCAGCTAGTAAGGATCACATAATTTCTAAGAAAGTTTTGACACAGATTCGCAATTCGGGCATTCAGAACATATAGCACGTTGCTGTAAGCAAGCACATTCTCATTCAAAGTTGCAAGTTACTATGTAGGAACAAGTTTGTATAGGTATTTCAAAGATGCCCAAAACTGAGCTAAACTTGGTATGTCTCCAACTCCTAGAAATAACTTCATGCCCCATCACACTTACTTCCAGCTAGTAAGTATCACATAATTGCTAACAAAGTTTTGACACAGATTCCCAATTCGGGCATTCAGAACATATAGCACGTTGCTGTAAGCAAGCACATTCTCATTCAAAGTTGCAAGTTACTATGTAGGAACAAGGTTGTATAGGTATTTCAAAGATGCCCAGAACTGAGCTAAACGTTGTATGTCTCCAACTACTAGAAATAACTTCATGCCCCATCTCCCTTACTTCCATCTAGTAAGGATCACATAATTTCTAACAAAGTTTTGACACAGATTCCCAATTCGGGCATTCAGAACATATAGCACGTTGCTGTAAGCAAGCACATTCTCATTCAAAGTTGCAAGTTACTATGTAGGAACAAGTTTGTATAGGTATTTCAAAGATGCCCAGAACTGAGCTAAACTTGGTATGTGTCCAACTCCTAGAAATAACTTCATGCCCCATCTCCCTTACTTCCAGCTAGTAAGGATCACATAATTCCTAACAAAGTTTTGACACAGATTCCCAATTCGGGCATTCAGAACATATAGCACGTTGCTGTAAGCAAGCGCATTTTCATTCAAAGTTGCAAGTTACTATGTAGGAACAAGTTTGTATAGGTATTTCAAAGATGCCCAGAACTGAGCTAAACTTGGTATGTGTCCAACTCCTAGAAATAACTTCATGCCCCATCTCCCTTACTTCCAGCTAGTAAGGATCACATAATTCCTAACAAAGTTTTGACACAGATTCCCAATTCGGGCATTCAGAACATATAGCACGTTGCTGTAAGCAAGCACATTCTCATTCAAAGTTGCAAGTTACTATGTAGGAACAAGGTTGTATAGGTATTTCAAAGATGCCCAGAACTGAGCTAAACTTGGTATGTCTCCAACTCCTAGAAATAACTTCATGCCCCATCTCCCTTACTGCCAGTTAGTAAGGATCACATAATTCCTACAAAAGTTTTGACACAGATTCCCAATTCGGGCATTCAGAATATGTAGCACGTTGCTGTAAGCAAGCACATTCTCATTCAAAGTTGCAAGTTACTATGTAGGAACAAGTTTGTATAGGTATTTCAAAGATGCCCAGAACTGAGCTAAACTTTGTATGTCTCCAACTCCTAGAAATAACTTCATGCACCATCTCACTTACTTCCAGCTAGTAAGGATCACATAATTTCTAACAAAGTTTTGACACAGATTCCCAATTCGGGCATTCAGAACATATAGCACGTTGCTGTAAGCAAGCACATTCTCATTCAAAGTTGCAAGTTACTATGTAGGAACAAGATTGTATAGGTATTTCAAAGATGGCCAGAACTGAGCTAAACGTTGTATGTGTCCAACTCCTAGAAATAACTTCATGCCCCATCTCCCTTACTTCCAGCTAGTAAGGATCACATAATTCCTAACAAAGTTTTGACACAGATTCCCAATTCGGGCATTCAGAACATATAGCACGTTGCTGTAAGCAAGCACATTCTCATTCAAAGTTGCAAGTTACTATGTAGGAACAAGATTGTATAGGTATTTCAAAGATGGCCAGAACTGAGCTAAACGTTGTATGTGTCCAACTCCTAGAAATAACTTCATGCCCCATCTCCCTTACTTCCAGCTAGTAAGGATCACATAATTCCTAACAAAGTTTTGACACAGAATCCCAATTCGGGCATTAAGAACATGTAGCACGTTGCTGTAAGCAAGCACATTCTCATTCAAAGTTGCAAGTTACTATGTAGGAACAAGTTTGTATAGGTATTTCAAAGATGCCCAGAACTGAGCTAAACGTTGTATGTCTCCAACTCCTAGAAATAACTTCATGCCCCATCTCCCTTACTTCCAGCTAGTAAGGATCACATAATTCCTAACAAAGTTTTGACACAGATTCCGAATTCGGGCATTCAGAACATACACCACGTTGCTGTAAGCAAGCACATTCTCATTCAAAGTTGCAAGTTACTATGTAGGAACAAGTTTGTATAGGTATTTCAAAGATGCCCAGAACTGAGCTAAACGTTCTATGTCTCCAACTCCTACAAATAACTTCATGCCCCATCTCCCTTACTTCCAGCTAGTAAGGATCACATAATTCCTAACAAAGTTTTGACACAGATTCCCAATTCGGGCATTCAGAACATACACCACGTTGCTGTAAGCAAGCACATTCTCATTCAAAGTTGCAAGTTACTATGTAGGAACAAGTTTGTATAGGTATTTCAAAGATGCCCAGAACTGAGCTAAACGTTGTATGTGTCCAACTCCTAGAAATAACTTCATGCCCCATCTCCCTTACTTCCAGCTAGTAAGGATCACATAATTCCTAACAAAGTTTTGACACAGATTCCCAATTCGGGCATTCAGAACATATAGCACGTTGCTGTAAGCAAGCACATTCTCATTAAAAGTTGCAAGTTACTATGTAGGAACAAGTTTGTATAGGTATTTCAAAGATGCCCAGAACTGAGCTAAACGTTGTATGTCTCCAACTCCTAGAAATAACTTCATGCCCCATCTCCCTTACTTCCAGCTAGTAAGGATCACATAATTCCTAACAAATTTTGACACAGATTCCCAATTCGGGCATTCAGAACATATAGCACGTTGCTGTAAGCAAGCACCTTCTCATTCAAAGTTGCAAGTTACTATGTAGGAACAAGTTTGTATAGGACTTTCAAAGATGCCCAGAACTGAGCTAAACTTGGTATGTCTCCAACTCCTAGAAATAACTTCATGCCCCATCTCCCTTACGTCCATCTAGTAAGGATCACATAATTTCTAACAAAGTTTTGACACAGATTCCCAATTCGGGCATTCAGAACATATAGCACGTTGCTGTAAGCAAGCACATTCTCATTCAAAGTTGCAAGTTACTATGTAGGAACAAGTTTGTATAGGTATTTCAAAGATGCCCAGAACAGAGCTAAACTTGGTATGTGTCCAACTCCTAGAAATAACTTCATGCCCCATCTCCCTTACTTCCAGCTAGTAAGGATCACATAATTCCTAACAAAGTTTTGACACAGATTCCCAATTCGGGCATTCAGAACATATAGCACGTTGCTGTAAGCAAGCACATTCTCATTCAAAGTTGCAAGTTACTATGTAGGAACAAGTTTGTATAGGTATTTCAAAGATACCCCGAACGGTGCTAAACTTTGTATGTGTCCAACTCCTAGAAATAACTTCATGCCCCATCTCCCTTACTTCCAGCTAGTAAGGATCGCATAATTCCTAACAAAGTTTTGACAGAGATTCCCAATTCGGGCATTCAGAACATATAGTACGTTGCTGTAAGCAAGAACATTCTCATTCAAAGTTGCAAGTTACTATGTAGGAACAAGTTTGTATAGGTATTTGAAAGATGCCCAGAACTGAGCTAAACGTTGTATGTCTCCAACTCCAAGAAATGACTTCATGCCCCATCTCCCTTACTTCCATCTAGTTATTATCACATAATTTCTAACAAAGTTTTGACACAGATTCCCAATTCAGGCATTCAGAACATAAAGCACGTTGCTGTAAGCAAGCACATTTTCATTCAAAGTTGCAAGTTACTATGTAGGAACAAGTTTGTAAAGGTATTTCAAAGATGCCCAGAACTGAGCTAAACTTGGTATGTCTCCAACTCCTAGAAATAGCTTCATGCCCCATCTCCCTTACTTCCAGCTAGTAAGGATCACATAATTCCTAACAAAGTTTTGACACAGATTCCCAATTCGGGAATTCAGAACATATAGCACGTTGCTGTAAGCAAGCACATTCTCATTCAAAGTTGCAAGTTACTATGTAGGAACAAGTTTGTATAGGTATTTCAAAGATGCCCAGAACTGAGCTAAACGTGGTATGTCTCCAACTCCTAGAAATAACTTCATGCCCCATCTCCCTTACTTCCAGCTAGTAAGGATCACATAATTCCTAACAAAGTTTTGACACAGATTCCCAATTCGGGCTTTCAGAACATATAGTACGTTGCTGTAAGCAAGCACATTCTCATTCAAAGTTGCAAGTTACTATGTAGGAACAAGTTTGTATAGGTATTTCAAAGATGCCCAGAACTGAGCTAAACGTTGTATGTTTCCAACTCGGAGAAATAACTTCATGCACCATGTCCCTTACTTACAGCTAGTAAGGATCACATAATTCTTAACAAAGTTTTGACACAGATTCCCAATTCGGGCATTCAGAACATGTAGCACGTTGCTGTAAGCAAGCACATTCTCATTCAAAGTTGCAAGTTACTATGTAGGAACAAGTTTTTATAGGTATTTCAAAGATGCCCAGAACAGAGCTAAACGTTGTATGTCTCCAACTCCTCGAAATAACTTCATGCCCCATCTCCCTTACTTCCATCTAGTAAGGATCACATAATTTCTAACAAAGTTTTAACACAGATTACCAATTCGGGCATTCAGAACATATAGCACGTTGCTGTAAGCAAGCACATTCTCATTCAAAGTTGCAAGTTACTATGTAGGAACAAGTTTGTAAAGGTATTTCAAAGATGCCCAGAACTGAGCTAAACGCTGTATGTCTCCAACTCCTAGAAATAACTTCATGCCCCATCACCATTACTTCCAGCCAGTAAGGATCACATAATTACTAACAAAGTTTTGACACAGATTCCCAATTCGGGCATTCAGAACATATAGCACGTTCTTGTAAGCAAGCACATTCTCATTCAAAGTTGCAAGTTACTATGTAGGAACAAGTTTGTATAGGTATTTCAAAGATGCCCAGAACTGAGCTAAACTTGGTATGTGTCCAACTCCTAGAAATACCTTCATGCCCCAACTCCGTTATTTCCAGCTAGTAAGGATGACATAATTCCTAACAAAGTTTGACACAGATTCCCAATTCGGGCGTTCAGAACATATAGCACGTTGATGTAAGCAAGAACAGTCTCATTCAAAGTTGCAAGTTACTATATAGGTACAAGTTTGTATAGGTATTTCAAAGATGCCCAGAACTGAGCTAAACTTGGTATGTCTCCAAGTCATAGAAATAACTTCATGCCCCATCTAGCTTACTTCCAGCTAGTAAGGATCACATAATTCCTAACAAAATTTTGACACAGATTCCCAATTCGGGCATTCAGAACATGTAGCACGTTGCTGTAAGCAAGCACATTCAATTCAAAGTTGCAAGTTACTATGTAGGAACAAGTTTGTATAGGTTTTTCAAAGATGCCCAGAACTGAGTTAAACGTTGTATGTCTCCAACTCCTAGAAATAACTTCATGCCCCATCTCCCTTACTTCCAGCTAGTAAGGATCACATAATTTCTAAGAAAGTTTTGACACAGATTCGCAATTCGGGCATTCAGAACATATAGCACGTTGCTGTAAGCAAGCACATTCTCATTCAAAGTTGCAAGTTACTATGTAGGAACAAGTTTGTATAGGTATTTCAAAGATGCCCAAAACTGAGCTAAACTTGGTATGTCTCCAACTCCTAGAAATAACTTCATGCCCCATCACACTTACTTCCAGCTAGTAAGTATCACATAATTGCTAACAAAGTTTTGACACAGATTCCCAATTCGGGCATTCAGAACATATAGCACGTTGCTGTAAGCAAGCACATTCTCATTCAAAGTTGCAAGTTACTATGTAGGAACAAGGTTGTATAGGTATTTCAAAGATGCCCAGAACTGAGCTAAACGTTGTATGTCTCCAACTACTAGAAATAACTTCATGCCCCATCTCCCTTACTTCCATCTAGTAAGGATCACATAATTTCTAACAAAGTTTTGACACAGATTCCCAATTCGGGCATTCAGAACATATAGCACGTTGCTGTAAGCAAGCACATTCTCATTCAAAGTTGCAAGTTACTATGTAGGAACAAGTTTGTATAGGTATTTCAAAGATGCCCAGAACTGAGCTAAACTTGGTATGTGTCCAACTCCTAGAAATAACTTCATGCCCCATCTCCCTTACTTCCAGCTAGTAAGGATCACATAATTCCTAACAAAGTTTTGACACAGATTCCCAATTCGGGCATTCAGAACATATAGCACGTTGCTGTAAGCAAGCGCATTTTCATTCAAAGTTGCAAGTTACTATGTAGGAACAAGTTTGTATAGGTATTTCAAAGATGCCCAGAACTGAGCTAAACTTGGTATGTGTCCAACTCCTAGAAATAACTTCATGCCCCATCTCCCTTACTTCCAGCTAGTAAGGATCACATAATTCCTAACAAAGTTTTGACACAGATTCCCAATTCGGGCATTCAGAACATATAGCACGTTGCTGTAAGCAAGCACATTCTCATTCAAAGTTGCAAGTTACTATGTAGGAACAAGGTTGTATAGGTATTTCAAAGATGCCCAGAACTGAGCTAAACTTGGTATGTCTCCAACTCCTAGAAATAACTTCATGCCCCATCTCCCTTACTGCCAGTTAGTAAGGATCACATAATTCCTACAAAAGTTTTGACACAGATTCCCAATTCGGGCATTCAGAATATGTAGCACGTTGCTGTAAGCAAGCACATTCTCATTCAAAGTTGCAAGTTACTATGTAGGAACAAGTTTGTATAGGTATTTCAAAGATGCCCAGAACTGAGCTAAACTTTGTATGTCTCCAACTCCTAGAAATAACTTCATGCACCATCTCACTTACTTCCAGCTAGTAAGGATCACATAATTTCTAACAAAGTTTTGACACAGATTCCCAATTCGGGCATTCAGAACATATAGCACGTTGCTGTAAGCAAGCACATTCTCATTCAAAGTTGCAAGTTACTATGTAGGAACAAGATTGTATAGGTATTTCAAAGATGGCCAGAACTGAGCTAAACGTTGTATGTGTCCAACTCCTAGAAATAACTTCATGCCCCATCTCCCTTACTTCCAGCTAGTAAGGATCACATAATTCCTAACAAAGTTTTGACACAGATTCCCAATTCGGGCATTCAGAACATATAGCACGTTGCTGTAAGCAAGCACATTCTCATTCAAAGTTGCAAGTTACTATGTAGGAACAAGATTGTATAGGTATTTCAAAGATGGCCAGAACTGAGCTAAACGTTGTATGTGTCCAACTCCTAGAAATAACTTCATGCCCCATCTCCCTTACTTCCAGCTAGTAAGGATCACATAATTCCTAACAAAGTTTTGACACAGATTCCCAATTCGGGCATTAAGAACATGTAGCACGTTGCTGTAAGCAAGCACATTCTCATTCAAAGTTGCAAGTTACTATGTAGGAACAAGTTTGTATAGGTATTTCAAAGATGCCCAGAACTGAGCTAAACGTTGTATGTCTCCAACTCCTAGAAATAACTTCATGCCCCATCTCCCTTACTTCCAGCTAGTAAGGATCACATAATTCCTAACAAAGTTTTGACACAGATTCCGAATTCGGGCATTCAGAACATACACCACGTTGCTGTAAGCAAGCACATTCTCATTCAAAGTTGCAAGTTACTATGTAGGAACAAGTTTGTATAGGTATTTCAAAGATGCCCAGAACTGAGCTAAACGTTCTATGTCTCCAACTCCTACAAATAACTTCATGCCCCATCTCCCTTACTTCCAGCTAGTAAGGATCACATAATTCCTAACCAAGTTTTGACACAGATTCCGAATTCGGGCATTCAGAACATACACCACGTTGCTGTAAGCAAGCACATTCTCATTCAAAGTTGCAAGTTACTATGTAGGAACAAGTTTGTATAGGTATTTCAAAGATGCCCAGAACTGAGCTAAACGTTGTATGTGTCCAACTCCTAGAAATAACTTCATGCCCCATCTCCCTTACTTCCAGCTAGTAAGGATCACATAATTCCTAACAAAGTTTTGACACAGATTCCCAATTCGGGCATTCAGAACATATAGCACGTTGCTGTAAGCAAGCACATTCTCATTAAAAGTTGCAAGTTACTATGTAGGAACAAGTTTGTATAGGTATTTCAAAGATGCCCAGAACTGGGCTAAACGTTGTATGTCTCCAACTCCTAGAAATAACTTCATGCCCCATCTCCCTTACTTCCAGCTAGTAAGGATCACATAATTCCTAACAAATTTTGACACAGATTCCCAATTCGGGCATTCAGAACATATAGCACGTTGCTGTAAGCAAGCACCTTCTCATTCAAAGTTGCAAGTTACTATGTAGGTACAAGTTTGTATAGGACTTTCAAAGATGCCCAGAACTGAGCTAAACTTGGTATGTCTCCAACTCCTAGAAATAACTTCATGCCCGATTTCCCTTACGTCCATCTAGTAAGGATCACATAATTTCTAACAAAGTTTTGACACAGATTCCCAATTCGGGCATTCAGAACATATAGCACGTTGCTGTAAGCAAGAACATTCTCATTCAAAGTTGCAAGTTACTATGTAGGAACAAGTTTGTATAGGTATTTCAAAGATGCCCAGAACTGAGCTAAACGTTGTATGTCTCCAACTCCTAGAAATAACTTCATGCCCCATCTCCCTTACTTCCATCTAGTAAGGATCACATAATTCCTAACAAAGTTTTGACACAGATTCCCAATTCGGGCATTCAGAACATATAGCACGTTGCTGTAAGCAAGCACATTCTCATTCAAAGTTGCAAGTTACTATGTAGGAACAAGTTTGTATAGGTATTTCAAAGATACCCCGAACGGTGCTAAACTTTGTATGTGTCCAACTCCTAGAAATAACTTCATGCCCCATCTCCCTTACTTCCAGCTAGTAAGGATCGCATAATTCCTAACAAAGTTTTGACAGAGATTCCCAATTCAGGCATTCAGAACATATAGTACGTTGCTGTAAGCAAGAACATTCTCATTCAAAGTTGCAAGTTACTATGTAGGAACAAGTTTGTATAGGTATTTGAAAGATGCCCAGAACTGAGCTAAACGTTGTATGTCTCCAACTCCAAGAAATGACTTCATGCCCCATCTCCCTTACTTCCATCTAGTTAGGATCACATAATTTCTAACAAAGTTTTGACACAGATTCCCAATTCAGGCATTCAGAACATAAAGCACGTTGCTGTAAGCAAGCACATTCTCATTCAAAGTTGCAAGTTACTATGTAGGAACAAGTTTGTAAAGGTATTTCAAAGATGCCCAGAACTGAGCTAAACTTGGTATGTCTCCAACTCCTAGAAATAGCTTCATGCCCCATCTCCCTTACTTCCAGCTAGTAAGGATCACATAATTCCTAACAAAGTTTTGACACAGATTCCCAATTCGGGAATTCAGAACATATAGCACGTTGCTGTAAGCAAGCACATTCTCATTCAAAGTTGCAAGTTACTATGTAGGAACAAGTTTGTATAGGTATTTCAAAGATGCCCAGAACTGAGCTAAACGTGGTATGTCTCCAACTCCTAGAAATAACTTCATGCCCCATCTCCCTTACTTCCAGCTAGTAAGGATCACATAATTCCTAACAAAGTTTTGACACAGATTCCCAATTCGGGCTTTCAGAACATATAGTACGTTGCTGTAAGCAAGCACATTCTCATTCAAAGTTGCAAGTTACTATGTAGGAACAAGTTTGTATAGGTATTTCAAAGATGCCCAGAACTGAGCTAAACGTTGTATGTTTCCAACTCGGAGAAATAACTTCATGCCCCATGTCCCTTACTTACAGCTAGTAAGGATCACATAATTCTTAACAAAGTTTTGACACAGATTCCCAATTCGGGCATTCAGAACATGTAGCACGTTGCTGTAAGCAAGCACATTCTCATTCAAAGTTGCAAGTTACTATGTAGGAACAAGTTTTTATAGGTATTTCAAAGATGCCCAGAACTGAGCTAAACGTTGTATGTCTCCAACTCCTCGAAATAACTTCATGCCCCATCTCCCTTACTTCCATCTAGTAAGGATCACATAATTTCTAACAAAGTTTTAACACAGATTACCAATTCGGGCATTCAGAACATATAGCACGTTGCTGTAAGCAAGCACATTCTCATTCAAAGTTGCAAGTTACTATGTAGGAACAAGTTTGTAAAGGTATTTCAAAGATGCCCAGAACTGAGCTAAACGCTGTATGTCTCCAACTCCTAGAAATAACTTCATGCCCCATCACCATTACTTCCAGCCAGTAAGGATCACATAATTACTAACAAAGTTTTGACACAGATTCCCAATTCGGGCATTCAGAACATATAGCACGTTCTTCTAAGCAAGCACATTCTCATTCAAAGTTGCAAGTTACTATGTAGGAACAAGTTTCTATAGGTATTTCAAAGATGCCCAGAACTGAGCTAAACTTGGTATGTGTCCAACTCCTAGAAATACCTTCATGCCCCAACTCCGTTATTTCCAGCTAGTAAGGATGACATAATTCCTAACAAAGTTTGACACAGATTCCCAATTCGGGCGTTCAGAACATATAGCACGTTGATGTAAGCAAGAACAGTCTCATTCAAAGTTGCAAGTTACTATATAGGTACAAGTTTGTATAGGTATTTCAAAGATGCCCAGAACTGAGCTAAACTTGGTATGTCTCCAAGTCATAGAAATAACTTCATGCCCCATCTAGCTTACTTCCAGCTAGTAAGGATCACATATTTCCTAACAAAGTTTTGACACAGATTCCCAATTCGGGCATTCAGAACATGTAGCACGTTGCTGTAAGCAAGCACATTCAATTCAAAGTTGCAAGTTACTATGTAGGAACAAGTTTGTATAGGTATTTCAAAGATGCCCAGAACTGAGTTAAACGTTGTATGTCTCCAACTCCTAGAAATAACTTCATGCCCCATCTCCCTTACTTCCAGCTAGTAAGGATCACATAATTTCTAAGAAAGTTTTGACACAGATTCGCAATTCGGGCATTCAGAACATATAGCACGTTGCTGTAAGCAAGCACATTCTCATTCAAAGTTGCAAGTTACTATGTAGGAACAAGTTTGTATAGGTATTTCAAAGATGCCCAAAACTGAGCTAAACTTGGTATGTCTCCAACTCCTAGAAATAACTTCATGCCCCATCTCCCTTACTTCCAGCTAGTAAGGATCACATAATTCCTAACAAAGTTTTGACACAGATTCCGAATTCGGGCATTCAGAACATACACCACGTTGCTGTAAGCAAGCACATTCTCATTCAAAGTTGCAAGTTACTATGTAGGAACAAGTTTGTATAGGTATTTCAAAGATGCCCAGAACTGAGCTAAACGTTCTATGTCTCCAACTCCTACAAATAACTTCATGCCCCATCTCCCTTACTTCCAGCTAGTAAGGATCACATAATTCCTAACAAAGTTTTGACACAGATTCCGAATTCGGGCATTCAGAACATACACCACGTTGCTGTAAGCAAGCACATTCTCATTCAAAGTTGCAAGTTACTATGTAGGAACAAGTTTGTATAGGTATTTCAAAGATGCCCAGAACTGAGCTAAACGTTGTATGTGTCCAACTCCTAGAAATAACTTCATGCCCCATCTCCCTTACTTCCAGCTAGTAAGGATCACATAATTCCTAACAAAGTTTTGACACAGATTCCCAATTCGGGCATTCAGAACATATAGCACGTTGCTGTAAGCAAGCACATTCTCATTAAAAGTTGCAAGTTACTATGTAGGAACAAGTTTGTATAGGTATTTCAAAGATGCCCAGAACTGAGCTAAACGTTGTATGTCTCCAACTCCTAGAAATAACTTCATGCCCCATCTCCCTTACTTCCAGCTAGTAAGGATCACATAATTCCTAACAAATTTTGACACAGATTCCCAATCGGGCATTCAGAACATATAGCACGTTGCTGTAAGCAAGCACCTTCTCATTCAAAGTTGCAAGTTACTATGTAGGAACAAGTTTGTATAGGACTTTCAAAGATGCCCAGAACTGAGCTAAACTTGGTATGTCTCCAACTCCTAGAAATAACTTCATGCCCCATCTCCCTTACGTCCATCTAGTAAGGATCACATAATTTCTAACAAAGTTTTGACACAGATTCCCAATTCGGGCATTCAGAACATATAGCACGTTGCTGTAAGCAAGCACATTCTCATTCAAAGTTGCAAGTTACTATGTAGGAACAAGTTTGTATAGGTATTTCAAAGATGCCCAGAACTGAGCTAAACGTTGTATGTCTCCAACTCCTAGAAATAACTTCATGCCCCATCTCCCTTACTTCCAGCTAGTAAGGATCACATAATTCCTAACAAAGTTTTGACACAGATTCCCAATTCGGGCATTCAGAACATATAGCACGTTGCTGTAAGCAAGCACATTCTCATTCAAAGTTGCAAGTTACTATGTAGGAACAAGTTTGTATAGGTATTTCAAAGATACCCGAACGGTGCTAAACTTTGTATGTGTCCAACTCCTAGAAATAACTTCATGCCCCATCTCCCTTACTTCCAGCTAGTAAGGATCGCATAATTCCTAACAAAGTTTTGACACAGATTGCCAATTCGGGCATTCAGAACATATAGTACGTTGCTGTAAGCAAGAACATTCTCATTCAAAGTTGCAAGTTACTATGTAGGAACAAGTTTGTATAGGTATTTGAAAGATGCCCAGAACTGAGCTAAACGTTGTATGTCTCCAACTCCAAGAAATGACTTCATGCCCCATCTCCCTTACTTCCATCTAGTTAGGATCACATAATTTCTAACAAAGTTTTGACACAGATTCCCAATTCAGGCATTCAGAACATAAAGCACGTTGCTGTAAGCAAGCACATTCTCATTCAAAGTTGCAAGTTACTATGTAGGAACAAGTTTGTAAAGGTATTTCAAAGATGCCCAGAACTGAGCTAAACTTGGTATGTCTCCAACTCCTAGAAATAGCTTCATGCCCCATCTCCCTTACTTCCAGCTAGTAAGGATCACATAATTCCTAACAAAGTTTTGACACAGATTCCCAATTCGGGAATTCAGAACATATAGCACGTTGCTGTAAGCAAGCACATTCTCATTCAAAGTTGCAAGTTACTATGTAGGAACAAGTTTGTATAGGTATTTCAAAGATGCCCAGAACTGAGCTAAACGTGGTATGTCTCCAACTCCTAGAAATAACTTCATGCCCCATCTCCCTTACTTCCAGCTAGTAAGGATCACATAATTCCTAACAAAGTTTTGACACAGATTCCCAATTCGGGCTTTCAGAACATATAGTACGTTGCTGTAAGCAAGCACATTCTCATTCAAAGTTGCAAGTTACTATGTAGGAACAAGTTTGTATAGGTATTTCAAAGATGCCCAGAACTGAGCTAAACGTTGTATGTTTCCAACTCGGAGAAATAACTTCATGCCCCATGTCCCTTACTTACAGCTAGTAAGGATCACATAATTCTTAACAAAGTTTTGACACAGATTCCCAATTCGGGCATTCAGAACATGTAGCACGTTGCTGTAAGCAAGCACATTCTCATTCAAAGTTGCAAGTTACTATGTAGGAACAAGTTTTTATAGGTATTTCAAAGATGCCCAGAACTGAGCTAAACGTTGTATGTCTCCAACTCCTCGAAATAACTTCATGCCCCATCTCCCTTACTTCCATCTAGTAAGGATCACATAATTTCTAACAAAGTTTTAACACAGATTACCAATTCGGGCATTCAGAACATATAGCACGTTGCTGTAAGCAAGCACATTCTCATTCAAAGTTGCAAGTTACTATGTAGGAACAAGTTTGTAAAGGTATTTCAAAGATGCCCAGAACTGAGCTAAACGCTGTATGTCTCCAACTCCTAGAAATAACTTCATGCCCCATCACAATTACTTCCAGCCAGTAAGGATCACATAATTACTAACAAAGTTTTGACACAGATTCCCAATTCGGGCATTCAGAACATATAGCACGTTCTTGTAAGCAAGCACATTCTCATTCAAAGTTGCAAGTTACTATGTAGGAACAAGTTTGTATAGGTATTTCAAAGATGCCCAGAACTGAGCTAAACTTGGTATGTGTCCAACTCCTAGAAATACCTTCATGCCCCAACGCCGTTATTTCCAGCTAGTAAGGATGACATAATTCCTAACAAAGTTTTGACACAGATTCCCAATTCGGGCGTTCAGAACATATAGCACGTTGATGTAAGCAAGAACAGTCTCATTCAAAGTTGCAAGTTACTATATAGGTACAAGTTTGTATAGGTATTTCAAAGATGCCCAGAACTGAGCTAAACTTGGTATGTCTCCAAGTCATAGAAATAACTTCATGCCCCATCTAGCTTACTTCCAGCTAGTAAGGATCACATAATTCCTAACAAAGTTTTGACACAGATTCCCAATTCGGGCATTCAGAACATGTAGCACGTTGCTGTAAGCAAGCACATTCAATTCAAAGTTGCAAGTTACTATGTAGGAACAAGTTTCTATAGGTATTTCAAAGATGCCCAGAACTGAGCTAAACTTGGTATGTCTCCTACTCCTAGAAATAACTTCATGCCCCAAGTCCCTTACTTCCAGCTAGTAAAGATCACATAATTCCTAACAAAGTTTTGACACAGATTCCCAATTCGGGTATTCAGAACATGTAGCAAGTTGCTGTAAGCAAGCACATTCTCATTCAAAGTTGCAAGTTACTATGTAGGAACAAGTTTGTATAGGTATTTCAAAGATGCCCAGAACTGAGCTAAACGTTGTATGTGTCCAACTCCTAGAAATAACTTCATGCCCCATCTCCCTTACTTCCAGCTAGTAAGGATCACATAATTCCTAACAAAGTTTTGACACAGATTCCCAATTCGGGCATTCAGAACATATAGCACGTTGCTGTAAGCAAGCACATTCTCATTAAAAGTTGCAAGTTACTATGTAGGAACAAGTTTGTATAGGTATTTCAAAGATGCCCAGAACTGAGCTAAAGGTTGTATGTCTCCAACTCCTAGAAATAACTTCATGCCCCATCTCCCTTACTTCCAGCTAGTAAGGATCACATAATTCCTAACAAATTTTGACACAGAATGCCAATTCGGGCATTCAGAACATATAGCACGTTGCTGTAAGCAAGCACCTTCTCATTCAAAGTTGCAAGTTACTATGTAGGAACAAGTTTGTATAGGACTTTCAAAGATGCCCAGAACTGAGCTAAACTTGGTATGTCTCCAACTCCTAGAAATAACTTCATGCCCCATCTCCCTTACGTCCATCTAGTAAGGATCACATAATTTCTAACAAAGTTTTGACACAGATTCCCAATTCGGGCATTCAGAACATATAGCACGTTGCTGTAAGCAAGCACATTCTCATTCAAAGTTGCAAGTTACTATGTAGGAACAAGTTTGTATAGGTATTTCAAAGATGCCCAGAACTGAGCTAAACGTTGTATGTGTCCAACTCCTAGAAATAACTTCATGCCCCATCTCCCTTACTTCCAGCTAGTAAGGATCACATAATTCCTAACAAAGTTTTGACACAGATTGCCAATTCGGGCATTCAGAACATATAGCACGTTGCTGTAAGCAAGCACATTCTCATTCAAAGTTGCAAGTTACTATGTAGGAACAAGTTTGTATAGGTATTTCAAAGATACCCCGAACGGTGCTAAACTTTGTATGTGTCCAACTCCTAGAAATAACTTCATGCCCCATCTCCCTTACTTCCAGCTAGTAAGGATCACATAATTCCTAACAAAGTTTTGACAGAGATTCCCAATTCGGGCATTCAGAACATATAGTACGTTGCTGTAAGCAAGAACATTCTCATTCAAAGTTGCAAGTTACTATGTAGGAACAAGTTTGTATAGGTATTTGAAAGATACCCAGAACTGAGCTAAACGTTGTATGTCTCCAACTCCAAGAAATGACTTCATGCCCCATCTCCCTTACTTCCATCTAGTTAGGATCACATAATTTCTAACAAAGTTTTGACACAGATTCCCAATTCAGGCATTCAGAACATAAAGCACGTTGCTGTAAGCAAGCACATTCTCATTCAAAGTTGCAAGTTACTATGTAGGAACAAGTTTGTAAAGGTATTTCAAAGATGCCCAGAACTGAGCTAAACTTGGTATGTCTCCAACTCCTAGAAATAACTTCATGCCCCAACTCCCTTACTTCCAGGTAGTAAGGATCACATAATTCCTAACAAAGTTTTGACACAGATTCCCAATTCGGGAATTCAGAACATATAGCACGTTGCTGTAAGCAAGCACATTCTCATTCAAAGTTGCAAGTTACTATGTAGGAACAAGTTTGTATAGGTATTTCAAAGATGCCCAGAACTGAGCTAAACGTGGTATGTCTCCAACTCCTAGAAATAACTTCATTCCCCATCTCCCTTACTTCCAGCTAGTAAGGATCACATAATTCCTAACAAAGTTTTGACACAGATTCCCAATTCGGGCATTCAGAACATATAGTACGTTGCTGTAAGCAAGCACATTCTCATTCAAAGTTGCAAGTTACTATGTGGGAACAAGTTTGTATAGGTATTTCAAAGATGCCCAGAACTGAGCTAAACGTTGTATGATTCCAACTCGTAGAAATAACTTCATGCCCCATGTCCCTTACTTACAGCTAGTAAGGATCACATAATTCTTAACAAAGTTTTGACACAGATTCCCAATTCGGGCATTCAGAACATGTAGCACGTTGCTGTAAGCAAGCACATTCTCATTCAAAGTTGCAAGTTACTATGTAGGAACAAGTTTGTAAAGGTATTTCAAAGATGCCCAGAACTGAGCTAAACGCTGTATGTCTCCAACTCCTAGAAATAACTACATGCCCCATCACCATTACTTCCAGCCAGTAAGGATCACATAATTCCTAACAAAGTTTTGACACAGATTCCCAATTCGGGCATTCAGAACATATAGCATGTTGATGTAAGCAAGAACAGTCTCATTCAAAGTTGCAAGTTACTATATAGGTACAAGATTGTATAGGTATTTCAAAGATGCCCAGAACTGAGCTAAACTTGGTATGTCTCCAAGTCCTAGAAATAACTTCATGCCCCATCGAGCTTACTTCCAGCTAGTAAGGATCACATAATTCCTAACAAAGTTTTGACACAGATTCCCAATTCGGGCATTCAGAACATGTAGCACGTTGCTGTAAGCAAGCACATTCAATTCAAAGTTGCAAGTTACTATGTAGGAACAAGTTTGTATAGGTATTTCAAAGATGGCCAGAACTGAGTTAAACGTTGCATGTCTCCAACTCCTAGAAATAACTTCATGCCCCATCTCCCTTACTTCCAGCTAGTAAGGATCACATAATTTCTAAGAAAGTTTTGACACAGATTCGCAATTCGGGCATTCAGAACATATAGCACGTTGCTGTAAGCAAGCACATTCTCATTCAAAGTTGCAAGTTACTATGTAGGAACAAGTTTGCATAGGTATTTCAAAGATGCCCAAAACTGAGCTAAACTTGGTATGTCTCCAACTCCTAGAAATAACTTCATGCCCCATCACCCTTACTTCCAGCTAGTAAGTATCACATAATTCCTAACAAAGTTTTGACACAGATTCCCAATTCGGGCATTCAGAACATATAGCACGTTGCTGTAAGCAAGCACATTCTCATTCAAAGTTGCAAGTTACTATGTAGGAACAAGTTTGTATAGGTATTTCAAAGATGCCCAGAACTGAGCTAAACTTTGTATGTCTCCAACTCCTAGAAATAACATCATGCCCCATCTCCCTTACTTCCAGCAAGTAAGGATCACATAATTCCTAACAATGTTTTGACACAGATTCCCAATTCGGGCATTCAGAACATATAGCACGTTGCTGTAAGCAATCACATTCTCATTAAAAGTTGCAAGTTACTATGTAGGAACAAGTTTGTATAGGTGTTTCAAAAATGCCCAGAACTGAGCTAAACTTGGTATGTGTCCAACCTCTAGAAATAACTTCATGCCCCAACTCCCTTTCTTCCAGCTAGTAAGGATCACATAATTCCTAACAAAGTTTTGACACAGATTCCCAATTCGGGCATTCAGAACATATAGCACGTTGCTGTAAGCAAGCACATTCTCATTCAAAGTTGCAAGTTACTATGTAGGAACAAGTTTGTATAGGTACTTCAAAGATGCCCAGAACTGAGCTAAACGTTCTATGTCTACAACTCCTAGAAATAACATCATGCCCCATCTCCCTTACTTCCAGCTAGTAAGGTTCACATAATTCCTAACAAATTTTGACACAGATTCCCAATTCGGGCATTGAGAACATGTAGCACGTTGCTGTAAGCAAGCACATTCTCATTCAAAGTTGCAAGCTACTATGTAGGAACAAATTTGTATAGGTGTTTCAAAGATGCCCAGAACTGAGCTAAACTTGGTATGTGTCCAACCTCTAGAAATACCTTCATGCCCCAACTCCCTTACTTCCAGCTAGTAAGGATCACATATTTCCTAACAAATTTTGACACAGATTCCCAAATCGGGCATTCAGAACATGTAGCACGTTGCTGTAAGCAAGCACATTCTCATTCAAAGTTGCAAGTTACTATGTAGGAACAAGTTTGTATAGGTAATTCAAAGATGCCCAGAACTGAGCTAAACGTTGTATGTCTCCAACTCCTAGAAATAACTTCATGCCCCATCTCTCTTACTTCCAGCTAGTAAGGATCACATAATTCCTAACAAAGTTTGACACAGATTCCCAATTCGGGCATTCAGAACATATAGCACGTTGCTGTAAGCAAGCACATTCTCATTCAAAGTTGCAAGTTACTATGTAGGAACAAGTTTGTAAAGGTATTTCAAAGATGCCCAGAACTGAACTAAACGTTGTATGTCTCCAACTCCTAGAAATAACTTCATGCCCCATCACCATTACTTCCAGCCAGTAAGGATCACATAATTACTAACAAAGTTTTGACACAGATTCCCAATTCGGGCATTCAGAACATATAGCACGTTGCTGTAAGCAAGCACATTGTCATTCAAACTTGCAAGTTACTATGTAGGAACAAGTTTGTATAGGTATTTCAAAGATGCCCAGAACTGAGCTAAACTTGGTATGTCTCCTACTCCTAGAAATAACTTCATGCCCCAAGTCCCTTACTTCCAGCTAGTAAGGATCACATAATTCCTAACAAAGTTTTGACATAGATTCCCAATTCGGGTATTCAGAACATATAGCAACTTGCTGTAAGCAAGCACATTCTCATTCAAAGTTGCAAGTTACTATGTAGGAACAAGTTTGTATAGGTATTTCAAAGATGCCCATAACTGAGCTAAACGTTGTATGTCTCCAACACCTAGAAATAACTTCATGCCCCATCTCCCTTACTTCCAGCTAGTAAGGATCACATAATTCCTAACAAAGTTTTGACACAGATTCCCAATTCGGGCATTCAGAACATATAGCACGTTGCTTTAAGCAAGCACATTCTCATTCAAAGTTGCAAGTTACTATGTAGGAACAAGTTTGTATAGGTATTTCAAAGATGCCCAGAACTAAGCTAAACGTTGTATGTCTCCAACTCCTAGAAATAACTTCATGCCCCATCTCCCTTACTTCCAGCTAGTAGGATCACATAATTCCTAACAAAGTTTTGACACAGATTCCCAATTCGGGCACTCAGAACATATAGCACGTTGATGATAAGCAAGCACATTCTCATTCCAAATTTCAAGTTATTATGTAGGAACAAGTTTGTATAGGTAGTTCAAAGATGCCCAGAACTGAGCTAAACTTGGTATGCGTCCAACTCCTTGAAATGACTTCATGCCCCATCTCCCTTACTTCCAGCTAGTAAGGATCACATAATTCCTAACAATGTTTTGACACAGATTCCCAATTCGGGCATTAAGAACATATAGCACGTTGCTGTAAGCAAGCACATTCTCATTCAAAGTTGCAAGTTACTATGTAGGAACAAGTTTGTATAGGTATTTCAAAGATACCCAGAACTGTGCTAAACTTGGTATGTGTCCAACTCCTAGAAATACCTTCATGCCCCAACTCCCTTACTTCCATCTAGTAAGGATCACATATTTCCTAACAAATTTTGACACAGATTCCCAATTCGGGTATTCAGAACATATAGCACGTTGCTGTAAGCAAGCACATTGTCATTCAAAGTTGCAATTTAATATGTAGGAACAAGTTCGTATAGGTATTTCAAAGATGCCCAGAACTGAGCTAAACTTGGTATGTGTCCAACTCCTAGAAATAACTTCATGCCCCATCTCCCTTACTTCCAGGTAGTAAGGATCACATAATTCCTAACAAAGTTTTGACACAGATTCTCAATTGGGGCATTCAGAACATGTAGCACGTTGCTGTAAGCAAGCACATTCTCATTCAAAGTTGCAAGTTACTATGTAGGAACAAGTTTGTATAGGTAGTTCAAAGATGCCCAGAACTAAGCTAAACGTTGTATGTCTCCAACTCCTAGAAATAACTTCATGCCCCATCTCCCTTACTTCCAGCTAGTAAGGATCACATAATTCCTAACAAAGTTTTGACACAGATTCCCAATTCGGGCATTCAGAACTTATAGCACGTTGCTGTAAGCAAGCACATTCTCATTCAAAGTTGCAAGTTACTATGTAGGAACAAGTTTGTAAAGGTATTTCAAAGATGCCCAGAACTCAGCTAACGTTGTATGTCTCCAACTCCTAGAAATAACTTCATGCCCCATCACCATTACTTCCAGCCAGTAAGGATCACATAATTACTAACAAAGTTTTGACACAGATTCCCAATTCGGGCATTCAGAACATATAGCACGTTGCTGTAAGCAAGCACATTCTCATTCAAAGTTGCAAGTTACTATGTAGGAACAAGTTTGTATAGGTATTTCAAAGATGCCCAGAACTGAGCTAAACTTGGTATGTCTCCAACTCCTAGAAATAACTACATGCCCCAACTCCCTTACTTCCAGCTAGTAAGGATCACGTAATTCTTAACAAAGTTTTGACACAGATTCCCAATTCGGCATTCAGAACATATAGCACGTTGCTGCAAGCAAGCACATTCTCATTCAAAGTTGCAAGTTACTATGTAGGAATAAGTTTGTATAGGTATTTCAAAGATGCCCAGAACTGAGCTAAACTTGGTATGTCTCAAACTCCTAGAAATAACTTCATGCCCCATCTCCCTTACTTCCAGCTAGTAAGGATCACATAATTCCTAACAAAGTTTTGACACAGATTCCCAATTCGGGCATTCAGAACATATGGCACGTTGCTGTAAGCAAGCACATTCTCATTCAAAGTTGCAAGTTACTATGTAGGAACAAGTTTGTAAAGGTATTTCAAAGATGCCCAGAACTCTGCTAAACTTGGTATGTGTAAAACTCCTAGAAATACCTTCATGCCACAACTCCCTTACTTCCAGCTAGTAAGGATCACATAATTTCTAACAAATTTTGACACAGATTCCCAATTCGGGCATTCAGAACATATAGCACGTTGCTGTAAGCAAGCACATTCTCATTCAAAGTTGCAAGTTAATATGTAGGAACAAGTTCGTATAGGTATTTCAAAGATGCCCAGAACTGAGCTAAACTTGGTCTGTGTCCAACTCCAAGAAATAACTTCATGCCCCATCTCCCTTACTTCCAGCTAGTAATTATCACATAATTCCTAACAAAGTTTTGACACAGATTCCCAATTCGGGCATTCAGAACATATAGCACGTTGCTGTAAGCAAGCACATTCTCATTCAAAGTTGCAAGTTACTATGTAGGAACAAGTTTGTATAGGTATTTCAAAGATGCCCAGAACTGAGCTAAACTTGGTATGTCTCCAACTTCTAGAAATAACTTCATGCCCCATCTCCCTTACTTCCAGCTAGTAAGGATCACATAATTTCTAACAAAGTTTTGACACAGATTCCTAATTCGGGCATTCAGAACATATAGCACGTTGCTGTAAGCAAGCACATTCTCATTCAAAGTTGCAAGTTACTATGTAGGAACAAGTTTGTATAGGTATTTCAAAGATGCCCAGAACTGAGCTAAACTTGGTCTGTGTCCAACTCCAAGAAATAACTTCATGCCCCATCTCCCTTACTTCCAGCTAGTAAGGATCACATAATTCCTAACAAAGTTTTGACACAGATTCCCAATTCGGGCATTCAGAACATGTAGCACGTTGCTGTAAGCAAGCACATTCTCATTCAAAGTTGCAAGTTACTATGTAGGAACAAGTTTGTATAGGTATTTCAAAGATGCCCAGAACTGAGCTAAACGTTGTATGTCTCCAACTCCTGGAAATAACTTCATGCCCCATTTGCCTTTCTTCCAGCTAGTAAGGATCACATAATTTCTAACAAAGTTTTAAGACAGATTCCCAAATCGGGCATTCAGAACATATAGCACGTTGCTGTAACCAAGCACATTCTCATTGAAAGTTGCAAGTTACTATGTAGGAACAAGTTTGTAAAGGTATTTCAAAGATGCCCAGAACTGAGCTAAACGTTGTATGTCTCCAACTCCTAGAAATAACTTCATGCCCTATCACCATTACTTCCAGCCAGTATGGATCACATAATTACTAACAAAGTTTTGACACAGATTCCCAATTCGGGCATTCAGAACATATAGCAGGTTGCTGTAAGCAAGCACATTCTCATTCAAAGTTGCAAGTTACTATGTAGGAACAAGTTTGTATAGGTATTTCAAAGATGCCCAGAACTGAGCTAAACTTGGTATGTCTCCTACTCCTAGAAATAACTTCATGCCCCAACTTCCTTACTTCCAGCTAGTAAGGATCACATAATTCCTAACAAAGTTTTGACACAGATTTCCAATTCGGGTATTCAGAACATATAGCAAGTTGCTGTAAGCAAGCACATTCTCATTCAATGTTGCAAGTTACTATGTAGGAACAAGTTTGTATAGGTATTTCAAACATGCCCAGAACTGAGCTAAACGATGTATGTCTCCAACTCCTAGAAATATCTTCATGCCCCATCTCACTTACTTCCAGCTAGTAAGGATCACATAATTCCTAACAAAGTTTTGACACAGATTTCCAATTCGGCCATTCAGAACATATAGCACGTTGCTGTAAGCAAGCACATTCTCATTCAAAGTTGCAAGTTACTATGTAGGAACAAGTTTGTATAGGTATTTCAAAGATGCCCAGAACTGAGCTAAACGTTGTATGTCTCCAACTCCTAGAAATAACTTTATGCCCAATCTCCCTTACTTCCAGCTAGTAAGGATCACATAATTCCTAACAAAGTTTTGACACAGATTCCCAATTCGGGCACTCAGAACATATAGCACGTTGATGATAAGCAAGCACATTCTCATTCAAAGTTGCAAGTTACTATGTAGGAACAAGTTTGTATAGGTAGTTCAAAGATGCCCAGAACTGAGCTAAACGTTGTATGTCTCCAACTCCTAGAAATCACTTCATGCCCCATCTCCCTTACTTCCATCTAGTAATGATCACATAATTTCTAACAAAGTTTTGACACAGATTCCCAATTCGGGCATTCAGAACATATAGCACGTTGCTGTAAGCAAGCACATTCTCATTCAAAGTTGCAAGTTACTATGTAGGAACAAGTTTGTAAAGGTATTTCAAAGATGCCCAGAACTGAGCTAAACGTTGTATGTCTCCAACTCCTAGAAATAACTTCATGCCCCATCACCATTACTTCCAGCCAGTAAGGATCACATAATTCCTAACAAAGTTTTGACACAGATTCCCAATTCGGGCATTCAGAACATATAGCACGTTGCTGTAAGCAAGCACATTCTCATTCAAAGTTGTAAGTTCCTATGTAGGAACAAGTTCGTAAAGGTATTTCAAAGATGCCCAGAACTGAGCTAAACTTGGTATGTCTCCAACTCCTAGAAATAACTTCATGCCCCATCTCCCTTACTTCCAGCTAGTAAGGATCACATAATTTCTAACAAAGTTTTGACACAGATTCCCAATTCGGGCATTCAGAACATATAGCACGTTGCTGTAAGCAAGCACATTCTCATTCAAAGTTGCAAGTTACTATGTAGGAACAAGTTTGTATAGGTATTTCAAAGATGCCCAGAACCGAGCTAAACTTGGTATGTGTCCAACCTCTAGAATAAACTTCATGCCCCAACTCCCTTACTTCCAGCTAGTAAGGATCACATAATTCCAAACAAGGTTTTGACACAGATTCCCAATTCGGGCATTCAGAACATATAGCACGTTGCTGTAAGCAAGCACATTCTCATTCAAAGTTGCAAGTTAATATGTAGGAACAAGTTCGTATAGGTATTTCAAAGATACCCCGACCGGTGCTAAACTTTGTATGTGTCCAACTCCTAGAAATAACTTCATGCCCCATCTCCCTTACTTCCAGCTAGTAAGGATCACATAATTCCTAACAAAGTTTTGACACAGATTCCCAATTCGGGCATTCAGAACATGTAGCACGTTGCTGTAAGCAAGCACATTCTCATTCAAAGTTGCAAGTTACTATGTAGGAACAAGTTTGTATAGGTATTTCAAAGATGCCCAGAACTGAGCTAAACGTGGTATGTGTCCAACTCCTAGAAATAACTTCATGCCCCATCTCCCTTACTTCCAGCTAGTAAGGATCACATAATTCCTAACAAAGTTTTGACACAGATTCCCAATTCGGGCATTCAGAACATATAGCACGTAGCTGTAAGCAATCACATTCTCCTTCAAAGTTGCAAGTTACTATGTAGGAACAAGTTTGTATAGGTATTTCAAAGATGCCCAGAACTGAGCTAAACGTGGTATGTCTCCAACTCCTAGAAATAACTTCATGCCCCATCTCCCTTACATCCATCTAGTAAGGATCACATAATTCCTAACAAAGATTTGACATAGATTCCCAATTCGGGCATTCAGAACATATAGCACGTTGCTGTAAGCAAGCACATTCTCATTCAAAGTTGCAAGTTACTATGTAGGAACAAGTTTGTATAGGTATTTCAAAGATGCCCAGAACTGAGCTAAACGTGGTATGTGTCCAACTCCTAGAAATAACTTCATGCCCCATCTCCCTTACTTCCAGCTAGTAAGGATCACATAATTCCTAACAAAGTTTTGACACAGATTCCCAATTCGGGCATTCAGAACATATAGCACGTTGCTGTAAGCAAGCACATTCTCATTCAAAGTTGCAATTTACTATGTAGGAACAAGTTTGTATAGGTATTTCAAAGATATCCCAAACGGTGCTAAACTTTGTATGTCTCCAACTCCTAGAAATAACTTCATGCCTCATCTCCCTTACTTCCAGCTAGTAAGGATCACATAATTCCTAACAAAGTTTTGACACAGATTCCCAATTGGGGCATTCAGAACATATAGCACGTTGCTGTAAGCAAGCACATTCTCATTCAAAGTTGCAAGTTACTATGTAGGAGCAAATTTGTATAGGTATTTCAAAGAGGCCCAGAACTGAGCTAAACTTGGTATGTCTCCAACTCCTAGAAATAACGTCATGCCCCATCTCCCTTACTTCCAGCTAGTAAGGATCACATAATTCCTAACAATGTTTTGACACAGATTCCCAATTCGGGCATTCAGAACATATAGCACGTTGCTGTAAGCAAGCACATTCTCATTCAAAGTTGCAAGTTACTATGTAGGAACAAGTTTGTATAGGTATTTCAAAGATGCCCAGAACTGAGCTAAACTTGGTATGTGTCCAACTCCTAGAAATAACTTCATGCCCCATCTCCCTTACTTCCATCTAGTAAGGATCACATAATTTCTAACAAAGTTTTGACACAGATTACCAATTCGGGCATTCAGAACATACACCACGTTGCTGTAAGCAAGCACATTCTCATTCAAAGTTGCAAGTTACTATGAAGGAACAGGTTTGTATAGGTATTTCAAAGATGCCCAGAACTGAGCTAAACTTGGTATGTCTCCAACTCCTAGAAATAACTTCATGCCCCAACTCCCTTACTTCCAGCTATTAAGGATCACATAATTCCTAACAAAGTTTTGACACAGATTCCCAATTCGGGCATTCAGAACATATAGTACGTTGCTGTAAGCAAGCACATTCTCATTCAAAGTTGCAAGTTACTATGTAGAAACAAGTTTGAATAGGACTTTCAAAGATGCCCAGAACTGAGCTAAACTTGGTATGTGTCCAACTCCTAGAAATAACTTCCTGCCCCATCTCCTTTACTTCCATCTAGTAAGGATCACATAATTCCTAACAAAGTTTTGACACAGATTCCCAATTCGGGCATTCAGAACATATAGCACGTTGCTGTAAGCAAGCACATTCTCATTCAAAGTTGCAAGTTACTATGTGGGAACAAGTTTGTAAAGGTATTTCAAAGATGCCCAGAAATGAGCTATACTTGGTATGTCTCCAACTCCTAGAAATAACTTCATGCCCCATCTCCCTTACTTCCATCTAGTAAGGATCACATAATTCCTAACAAAGATTTGACACAGATTCCCAATTCGGGCATTCAGAACATATAGCACGTTGCTGTAAGCAAGCACATTCTCATTCAAAGTTGCAAGTTACTATGTAGGAACAAGTTTGTATAGGTATTTCAAAGATGCCCAGAACTGAGCTAAACTTGGTATGTGTCCAACCTCTAGAAATAACTTCAGGCCCCAACTCCCTTACTTCCAGCTAGTAAGGATCACATAATTCCTAACAAAGTTTTGACACAGATTCCCAATTAGGGCATTCAGAACCTATAGCACGTTGCTGTAAGCAAGCACATTCTCATTCAAAGTTGCAAGTTACTATGTAGGAACAAGTTTGTATAGGTATTTCAAAGATGCCCAGAACTGAGCTAAACTTGGTACGTGTCCAACTCCTAGAAATAACTTCATGCCCCAACTCCCTTACTTCCAGCTAGTAAGGATCACATAATTCCTAACAAAGTTTTGACACAGATTACCAATTCGGGCATTCAGAACATATAGTACGTTGCTGTAAGCAAGCACATTCTCATTCAAAGTTGCAAGTTACAATGTAGGAACAAGTTTGAATAGGACTTTCAAAGATGCCCACAACTGAGCTAAACTTGGTATGTGTCCAACTCCTAAAAATAACTTCATGCCCCATCTCCCTTACTTCCAGCTAGTAAGGATCACATAATTCCTAACAAAGTTTTGACACAGAATCCCAATTCGGACATTCAGAACATATAGCACGTTGCTGTAAGCAAGCACATTCTCATTCAAAGATGCAAGTTACTATGTAGGAACAAGTTTGTATAGGTATTTCAAAGATGCCCAGAACTGAGCTAATCTTGGCATGTCTCCAACTCCTAGAAATAACTTCATGCCCCAACTCCCTTACTTCCAGCTAGTAAGGATCACATAATTTCTAACAAAGTTTTGACACAGATTACCAATTCGGGCATTCAGAACATATAGCACGTTGCTGTAAGCAAGCACATTCTCATTCAAAGTTGCAAGTTACTATGTAGGGACAAGTTTGTATAGGACTTTCAAAGATGCCCAGAACTGAGCTAAACTTGGTATGTGTCCAACTCCTAGAAATAACTTCATGCCCCATCTCCCTTACTTCCAGCTAGTAAGGATCACATAATTCCTAACAAAGTTTTGACACAGATTCCCAATTCGGGCATTCAGAACATATAGCACGTTGCTGTAAGCAAGCACATTCTCATTCAAAGTTGCAAGTTACTATGTAGCAACAAGTTTGTATAGGTATTTCAAAGATGCCCAGAACTGAGCTAAACGTGGTATGTGTCCAACTCCTAGAAATAACTTCATGCCCCATCTCCCTTACTTCCAGCTAGTAAGGATCACATAATTCCTAACAAAGATTTGACACAGATTCCCAATTCGGGCATTCAGAACATATAGCACGTTGCTGTAAGCAAGCACATTCTCATTCAAAGTTGCAAGTTACTATGTAGGAACAAGTTTGTATAGGTATTTCAAAGATGCCCAGAACTGAGCTAAACTTGGTATGTCTCCAACTCCTAGAAATAACTTCATGCCCCATCTCCCTTACTTCCATCTAGTAAGGATCACATAATTTCTATCAAAGTTTTGACACAGATTACCAATTCGGGCATTCAGAACATACACCACGTTGCTGTAAGCAAGCACATTCTCATTCAAAGTTGCAAGTTACTATGTAGGAACAGGTTTGTATAGGTATTTCAAAGATGCCCAGAACTGAGCTAAACTTGGTATGTCTCCAACTCCTAGAAATAACTTCATGCCCCAACTCCCTTACTTCCAGCTATTAAGGATCACATAATTCCTAACAAAGTTTTGACACAGATTCCCAATTCGGGCATTCAGAACATATAGTACGTTGCTGTAAGCAAGCACATTCTCATTCAAAGTTGCAAGTTACTATGTAGAAACAAGTTTGAATAGGACTTTCAAAGATGCCCAGAACTGAGCTAAACTTGGTATGTGTCCAACTCCAAGAAATAACTTCCTGCCCCATCTCCTTTACTTCCATCTAGTAAGGATCACATAATTCCTAACAAAGTTTTGACACAGATTCCCAATTCGGGCATTCAGAACATATAGCACGTTGCTGTAAGCAAGCACATTCTCATTCAAAGTTGCAAGTTACTATGTGGGAACAAGTTTGTAAAGGTATTTCAAAGATGCCCAGAAATGAGCTATACTTGGTATGTCTCCAACTCCTAGAAATAACTTCATGCCCCATCTCCCTTACTTCCATCTAGTAAGGATCACATAATTCCTAACAAAGATTTGACACAGATTCCCAATTCGGGCATTCAGAACATATAGCACGTTGCTGTAAGCAAGCACATTCTCATTCAAAGTTGCAAGTTACTATGTAGGAACAAGTTTGTATAGGTATTTCAAAGATGCCCAGAACTGAGCTAAACTTGGTATGTGTCCAACCTCTAGAAATAACTTCAGGCCCCAACTCCCTTACTTCCAGCTAGTAAGGATCACATAATTCCTAACAAAGTTTTGACACAGATTCCCAATTCGGGCATTCAGAACCTATAGCACGTTGCTGTAAGCAAGCACATTCTCATTCAAAGTTGCAAGTTACTATGTAGGAACAAGTTTGTATAGGTATTTCAAAGATGCCCAGAACTGAGCTAAACTTGGTATGTGTCCAACTCCTAGAAATAACTTCATGCCCCAACTCCCTTACTTCCAGCTAGTAAGGATCACATAATTCCTAACAAAGTTTTGACACAGATTACCAATTCGGGCATTCAGAACATATAGTACGTTGCTGTAAGCAAGCACATTCTCATTCAAAGTTGCAAGTTACAATGTAGGAACAAGTTTGAATAGGACTTTCAAAGATGCCCAGAACTGAGCTAAACTTGGTATGTGTCCAACTCCTAGAAATAACTTCATGCCCCATCTCCCTTACTTCCAGCTAGTAAGGATCACATAATTCCTAACAAAGTTTTGACACAGAATCCCAATTCGGACATTCAGAACATATAGCACGTTGCTGTAAGCAAGCACATTCTCATTCAAAGATGCAAGTTACTATGTAGGAACAAGTTTGTATATGTATTTCAAAGATGCCCAGAACTGAGCTAAACTTGGCATGTCTCCAACTCCTAGAAATAACTTCATGCCCCAACTCCCTTACTTCCATCTAGTAAGGATCACATAATTTCTAACAAAGTTTTGACACAGATTACCAATTCGGGCATTCAGAACATATAGCACGTTGCTGTAAGCAAGCATATTCTCATTCAAAGTTGCAAGTTACTATGTAGGGACAAGTTTGTATAGGACTTTCAAAGATGCCCAGAACTGAGCTAAACTTGGTATGTGTCCAACTCCTAGAAATAACTTCATGCCCCATCTCCCTTACTTCCAGCTAGTAAGGATCACATAATTCCTAACAAAGTTTTGACACAGATTCCCAATTCGGGCATTCAGAACATATAGCACGTTGCTGTAAGCAAGCACATTCTCATTCAAAGTTGCAAGTTACTATGTAGGAACAAGTTTGTATAGGTATTTCAAAGATGCCCAGAACTGAGCTAAACGTGGTATGTGTCCAACTCCTAGAAATAACTTCATGCCCCATCTCCCTTACTTCCAGCTAGTAAGGTTCACATAATTCCTAACAAAGTTTTGACACAGATTCCCTATTCGGGCATTCAGAACATATAGTACGTTGCTGTAAGCAAGCACATTCTCATTCAAAGTTGCAAGTTACTATGTAGGAACAAGTTTGTATAGGTATTTCAAAGATGCCCAGAACTGAGCTAAACTTGGTATGTCTCCAACTCCTAGAAATAACTTCATGCCCCATCTCCCTTACTTCCATCTAGTAAGGATCACAAAATTTCTAACAAAGTTTTGACACAGATTCCCAATTCGTGCATTCAGAACATATAGCACGTTGCTGTAAGCAAGCACATTCTCATTCAAAGTTGCAAATTACTATGTAGCAACAAGTTTGTATAGGTATTTGAAAGATGCCCAGAACTGAGCTAAACGTTGTATGTCTCCAACTCCTAGAAATAACTTCATGCCCCATCTCCCTTACTTCCATCTAGTTAGGATCACATAATTTCTAACAAAGTTTTGACACAGATTCCCAATTCGGTCATTCAGAACATATACCACGTTGCTGTAAGCAAGCACATTCTCATTCAAAGTTGCATGTTACTATGTAGGAACAAGTTTGTATAGGTATTTCAAAGATGCCCAGAACTTAGCTAAACATGGTATGTCTCCAACTCCTAGAAATAACTTCATGCCCCAACTTCCTTACTTCCAGCTAGTAAGGATCACATAATTCCTAACAAAGTTTTGACACAGATTCCCAATTCGGACATTCAGAACATATAGCACGTAGCTGTAAGCAAGCACATTCTCCTTCAAAGTTGCAAGTTACTATGTAGGAACAAGTTTGTATAGGTATTTCAAAGATGCCCAGAACTGAGCTAAACGTGGTATGTCTCCAACTCCTAGAAATAACTTCATGCCCCATCTCCCTTACTTCCAGCTAGTAAGGATCACATAATTCCTAACAAAGTTTTGACACAGCTTCCCAATTCGGGCATTCAGAACATATAGCACGTTCCTGTAAGCAAGCACATTCTCATTCAAAGTTGCAAGTTACTATGTAGGAACAAGTTTGTAAAGGTATTTCAAAGATGCCCAGAACTGTGCTAAACTTGGTATGTGTTCAACTCCTAGAAATACCTTCATGCCCCAACTCCCTTACTTCCACCTAGTAAGGATCACATAATTCCTAACATTTTGACACAGATTCCCATTTCGGGCATTCAGAACATATAGCACGTTGCTGTAAGCAAGCACATTCAATTCAAAGTTGCAAGTTAATATGTAGGAACAAGTTCGTATAGGTATTTCAAAGATGCCCAGAACTGAGCTAAACTTGGTATGTGTCCAACTCCTAGAAATAACTTCATGCCCCATCTCCCTTACTTCCAGCTAGTAAGGATCACATAATTCCTAACAAAGTTTTGACACAGATTCCCAATTCCGGCATTCAGAACATGTAGCACGTTGCTGTAAGCAAGCACATTCTCATTCAAAGTTGCAAGTTACTATGTAGGAACAAGTTTGTATAGGTATTTCAAAGATGCCCAGAACTGAGCTAAACGTTGTATGTCTCCAACTCCTAGAAATAACTTCACGCCCCATCTCCCTTACTTCCAGCTAGTAAGGATCACATAATTCCTAACAAAGTTTTGACACAGATTCCCAATTCGGGCATTCAGAACATATAGCACGTAGCTGTAAGCAAGCACATTCTCCTTCAAACTTGCAAGTTACTATGTAGGAACAAGTTTGTATAGGTATTTCAAAGATGCCCAGAACTGAACTAAACGTGGTATGTCTCCATCTCCTAGAAATAACTTCATGCCCCATCTCCCTTACTTCCATCTAGTAAGGATCACATAATTCCTAACAAAGATTTGACACAGATTCCCAATTCGGGCATTCAGAACATATAGCACGTTGCTGTAAGCAAGCACATTCTCATTCAAAGCTGCAAGTTACTATGTAGGAACAAATTTGTATAGGTATTTAAAAAATGCCCAGAACTGAGCTAAACCTGGTATGTCTCCAACTCCTAGAAATAACTTCATGCCCCATCTCCCTTACTTCCAGCTAGTAAGGATCACATAATTCCTAACAAAGTTTAGACACAGATTCCCAATTCGGGCATTCAGAACATATAGCACTTTGCTGTAAGCAAGCACATTCTCATTCAAAGTTGCAAGTTACTATGTAGGAACAAGTTTGTATAGGTATTTCAAAGATGCCCAGAACTGAGCTAAACTTGGTATGTCTCCAACTCCTAGAAATAACGTCATGCCCCATCTCCCTCACTTCCAGCTAGTAACGATCACATAATTCCTAACAAACATTTGACACAGATTCCCAATTCGGGGATTCAGAACATATAGCACGTTGCTGTAAGCAAGCACATTCTCATTCAAAGTGGCAAGTTACTATGTAGGAACAAGTTTGTATAGGTATTTCAAAGATACCCCGAACGGTGTTAAACTTTGTATGTGTCCAACTCCTAGAAATAACTTCATGCCCCATCTCCCTTACTTCCAGCTAGTAAGGATCACATGATTCCTAACAAAGTTTTGACACAGATTCCCAAGTCGGGCATTCAGAACATATAGCACGTTGCTGTAAGCAAGCACATTCTCATTCAAAGTTGCAAGTTACTATGTGGGAACAAGTTTGTAAAGGTATTTCAAAGATGCCCAGAACTGAGCTAAACTTGGTATGTCTCCAACTCCTAGAAATAACTTCATGCCCCATCTCCCTTACTTCCATCTAGTAAGGATCACATAATTCCTAACCAAGATATGACACAGATTCCCAATTCGGGCATTCAGAACATATAGCACGTTGCTGTAAGCAAGCACATTCTCATTCAAAGTTGCAAGTTACTATGTAGGAACATGTTTGAATAGGTATTTCAAAGATGCCCAGAACTGAGCTAAACGTGGTATGTCTCCAACTCCTTGAAATAACTTCATGCCCCATCTCCCTTACTTCAATCTAGTAAGGATCACATAATTTCTAAAAAAGATTTGACACAGATTCCCAATTCGGGCATTCAGAACACATAGCACGTTGCTGTAAGCAAGCACATTCTCATTCAAAGTTGCAAGTTTCTATGTAGGAACAAGTTTGTATAGGTATTTTAAAGATGCCCAGAACTGAGCTAAACTTGGTATGTGTCCAACCTCTAGAAATAAATTCATGCCCCAACTCCCTTATTTCCAGCTAGTAAGGATCACATAATTCCTAACAAAGTTTTGACACAGATTCCCAATTCGGGCATTCAGAACATATAGCACGTTGCTGTAAGCAAGCACATTCTCATTCAAAGTTGCAAGTTACTATGTAGGAACAAGTTTGTATAGGACTTTCAAAGATGCCCAGAACTGAGCTAAACTTGGTATGTCTCCAACTCCTAGAAATAACTTCATGCCCCATCTCCCTTACTTCCAGCTAGTAAGGATCACATAATTCCTAACAAAGTTTTGACACAGATTCCCAATTCGGGCATTCAGAACATATAGCACGTTGCTGTAAGCAAGCACATTCTCATTCAAACTTGCAAGTTACTATGTAGGAAGAAGTTTGTATAGGTATTTCAAAGATGCCCAGAACTGAGCTAATCGTTGTATGTCTCCAACTCCTAGAAATAACTTCATGCCCCATCTCCCTTACTTCCAGCTAACAAGGATCACATAATTCCTAACAAAGTTTTGACACAGTTTCCCAATTCGGGCATTCAGAACATATAGCACGTTGCTGTAAGCAAGCACATTCTCATTCAAAGTTGCAAGTTACTATGTAGGAACAAGTTTGTATAGGTATTTCAAAGATGCCCAGAACTGAGCTAAACGTTGTATGTCTCCAACTCCTAGAAATAACTTCATGCCCCATCTCCCTTACTTCCAGCTAGTAAGGATCACATAATTCCTAACAAAGTTTTGACACAGATTCCCAATTCGGGCATTCAGAACATATAGCACGTTGATGATAAGCAAGCACATTCTCATTCAAAGGTGAAGTTACTATGTAGGAACAAGTTTGTATAGGTATTTCAAAGATGCCCAGAACTGAGCTAAACGTTGTATGTCTCCAACTCCTAGAAATAACTTCATGCCCCATCTCCCTTACTTCCATCTAGTAAGGATCACATAATTCCTAACAAAGTTTTGAAACAGATGCCCAATTCGGGCATTCAGAACATATAGCACGTTGCTGTAAGCAAGCACATTCTCATACAATGTTGCAAGTTACTATGTAGGAACAAGTTTGTATAGGTATTTCAAAGATGCCCAGAACTGAGCTAAACTTGGTATGTCTCCAACTCCTAGAAATAACTTCATGCCCCATCTCCCTTACTTCCAGCTAGTAAGGATCACATAATTCCTAACAAAGTTTTGACACAGATTCCCAATTCGGGCATTCAGAACATGTAGCGCGTTGCTGTAAGCAAGCACATTCTCATTCAAAGTTGCAAGTTACTATGTAGGAACAAGTTTGTATAGGTATTTCAAAGATGCCCAGAACTGAGCTAAACGTGGTATGTCTCCAACTCCTAGAAATAATTTCATGCCCCATCTCCCTTACTTCCAGCTAGTAAGGATCACATAATTCCTAACAAAGTTTTGACACAGATTCCCAATTCGGGCATTCAGAACATGTAGCACGTTGCTGTAAGCAAGCACATTCTCATTCATAGTTGCAAGTTACTATGTAGGAACATGTTTGTATAGGTATTTCAAAGATGCCCAGAACTGAGGTAAACTTGGTATGTCTCCAATTCCTAGAAATAACGTCATGCCCCATCTCCCTTACTTCCAGCTAGTAAGGATCACATAATTCCTAACAAACTTTTGACACACATTCCCAATTCGGGCATTCAGAACATATAGCACGTTGCTGTAAGCAAGCACATTCTCATTCAAAGTTGCAAGTTACTATGTAGGAACAAGTTTGAATAGGTATTTCAAAGATACCCCGAACGGTGCTAAACTTTGTATGTGTCCAACTCCTAGAAATAACTTCATGCCCCATCTCCCTTACTTCCAGCTAATAAGGATCACATAATTCCTAACAAAGTTTTGACACAGATTCCCAATTCGGGCATTCAGAACATGTAGCACGTTGCTGTAAGCAAGCACATTCTCATTCATAGTTGCAAGTTACTATGTAGGAACATGTTTGTATAGGTATTTCAAAGATGCCCAGAACTGAGCTAAACTTGGTATGTCTCCAATTCCTAGAAATAACGTCATGCCCCATCTCCCTTACTTCCAGCTAGTAAGGATCACATAATTCCTAACAAACTTTTGACACACATTCCCAATTCGGGCATTCAGAACATATAGCACGTTGCTGTAAGCAAGCACATTCTCATTCAAAGTTGCAAGTTACTATGTGGGAACAAGTTTGTAAAGGTATTTCAAAGATGCCCAGAACTGAGCTAAACTTGGTATGTCTCCAACTCCTAGAAATAACTTCATGCCCCATCTCCCTTACTTCCATCTAGTAAGGATCACATAATTCCTAACCAAGATATGACACAGATTCCCAATTCGGGCATTCAGAACATATAGCACGTTGCTGTAAGCAAGCACATTCTCATTCAAAGTTGCAAGTTACTATGTAGGAACATGTTTGAATAGGTATTTCAAAGATGCCCAGAACTGAGCTAAACGTGGTATGTCTCCAACTCCTTGAAATAACTTCATGCCCCATCTCCCTTACTTCAATCTAGTAAGGATCACATAATTTCTAAAAAAGATTTGACACAGATTCCCAATTCGGGCATTCAGAACACATAGCACGTTGCTGTAAGCAAGCACATTCTCATTCAAAGTTGCAAGTTTCTATGTAGGAACAAGTTTGTATAGGTATTTTAAAGATGCCCAGAACTGAGCTAAACTTGGTATGTGTCCAACCTCTAGAAATAAATTCATGCCCCAACTCCCTTATTTCCAGCTAGTAAGGATCACATAATTCCTAACAAAGTTTTGACACAGATTCCCAATTCGGGCATTCAGAACATATAGCACGTTGCTGTAAGCAAGCACATTCTCATTCAAAGTTGCAAGTTACTATGTAGGAACAAGTTTGTATAGGACTTTCAAAGATGCCCAGAACTGAGCTAAACTTGGTATGTCTCCAACTCCTAGAAATAACTTCATGCCCCATCTCCCTTACTTCCAGCTAGTAAGGATCACATAATTCCTAACAAAGTTTTGACACAGATTCCCAATTCGGGCATTCAGAACATATAGCACGTTGCTGTAAGCAAGCACATTCTCATTCAAAGTTGCAAGTTACTATGTAGGAAGAAGTTTGTATAGGTATTTCAAAGATGCCCAGAACTGAGCTAATCGTTGTATGTCTCCAACTCCTAGAAATAACTTCATGCCCCATCTCCCTTACTTCCAGCTAACAAGGATCACATAATTCCTAACAAAGTTTTGACACAGATTCCCAATTCGGGCATTCAGAACATATAGCACGTTGCTGTAAGCAAGCACATTCTCATTCAAAGTTGCAAGTTACTATGTAGGAACAAGTTTGTATAGGTATTTCAAAGATGCCCAGAACTGAGCTAAACGTTGTATGTCTCCAACTCCTAGAAATAACTTCATGCCCCATCTCCCTTACTTCCAGCTAGTAAGGATCACATAATTCCTAACAAAGTTTTGACACAGATTCCCAATTCGGGCATTCAGAACATATAGCACGTTGATGATAAGCAAGCACATTCTCATTCAAAGGTGAAGTTACTATGTAGGAACAAGTTTGTATAGGTATTTCAAAGATGCCCAGAACTGAGCTAAACGTTGTATGTCTCCAACTCCTAGAAATAACTTCATGCCCCATCTCCCTTACTTCCATCTAGTAAGGATCACATAATTCCTAACAAAGTTTTGAAACAGATGCCCAATTCGGGCATTCAGAACATATAGCACGTTGCTGTAAGCAAGCACATTCTCATACAATGTTGCAAGTTACTATGTAGGAACAAGTTTGTATAGGTATTTCAAAGATGCCCAGAACTGAGCTAAACTTGGTATGTCTCCAACTCCTAGAAATAACTTCATGCCCCATCTCCCTTACTTCCAGCTAGTAAGGATCACATAATTCCTAACAAAGTTTTGACACAGATTCCCAATTCGGGCATTCAGAACATGTAGCGCGTTGCTGTAAGCAAGCACATTCTCATTCAAAGTTGCAAGTTACTATGTAGGAACAAGTTTGTATAGGTATTTCAAAGATGCCCAGAACTGAGCTAAACGTGGTATGTCTCCAACTCCTAGAAATAATTTCATGCCCCATCTCCCTTACTTCCAGCTAGTAAGGATCACATAATTCCTAACAAAGTTTTGACACAGATTCCCAATTCGGGCATTCAGAACATGTAGCACGTTGCTGTAAGCAAGCACATTCTCATTCATAGTTGCAAGTTACTATGTAGGAACATGTTTGTATAGGTATTTCAAAGATGCCCAGAACTGAGGTAAACTTGGTATGTCTCCAATTCCTAGAAATAACGTCATGCCCCATCTCCCTTACTTCCAGCTAGTAAGGATCACATAATTCCTAACAAACTTTTGACACAGATTCCCAATTCGGGCATTCAGAACATATAGCACGTTGCTGTAAGCAAGCACATTCTCATTCAAAGTTGCAAGTTACTATGTAGGAACAAGTTTGAATAGGTATTTCAAAGATACCCCGAACGGTGCTAAACTTTGTATGTGTCCAACTCCTAGAAATAACTTCATGCCCCATCTCCCTTACTTCCAGCTAGTAAGGATCACATAATTCCTAACAAAGTTTTGACACAGATTCCCAATTCGGGCATTCAGAACATATAGCACATTGCTGTAAACAAGCACATTCCCATTCAAAGTTGCAAGTTACTATGTGGGAACAAGTTTGTAAAGGTATTTCAAAGATGCCCAGAACTGAGCTAAACTTGGTATGTATCCAACTCCTAGAAATAACTTCATGCCCCATCTCCCTTACTTCCAGCTAGTAAGGATCACATAATTCCTAACAAACTTTTGACACACATTCCCAATTCGGGCATTCAGAACATATAGCACGTTGCTGTAAGCAAGCACATTCTCATTCAAAGTTGCAAGGTACTATGTAGGATCAAGTTTGAATAGGTATTTCAAAGATACCCCGAACGGTGCTAAACTTTGTATGTGTCCAACTCCTAGAAATAACTTCATGCCCCATCTCCCTTACTTCCAGCTAGTAAGGATCACATAATTCCTAACAAAGTTTTGACACAGATTCCCAATTCGGGCATTCAGAACATGTAGCACGTTGCTGTAAGCAAGCACATTCTCATTCAAAGTTGCAAGTTACTATGTAGGAACAAGTTTGTATAGGTATTTCAAAGATGCCCAGAACTGAGCTAAACGTGGTATGTGTCCAACTCCTAGAAATAACTTCATGCCCCATCTCCCTTACTTCCAGCTAGTAAGGATCACATAATTCCTAACAAAGTTTTGCCACAGATTCCCAATTCGGGCATTCAGAACATATAGCACGTAGCTGTAAGCAATCACATTCTCCTTCAAAGTTGCAAGTTACTATGTAGGAACAAGTTTGTATAGGTATTTCAAAGATGCCCAGAACTGAGCTAAACGTGGTATGTCTCCAACTCCTAGAAATAACTTCATGCCCCATCTCCCTTACATCCATCTAGTAAGGATCACATAATTCCTAACAAAGATTTGACACAGATTCCCAATTCGGGCATTCAGAACATATAGCACGTTGCTGTAAGCAAGCACATTCTCATTCAAAGTTGCAAGTTACTATGTAGGAACAAGTTTGTATAGGTATTTCAAAGATGCCCAGAACTGAGCTAAACGTGGTATGTGTCCAACTCCTAGAAATAACTTCATGCCCCATCTCCCTTACTTCCAGCTAGTAAGGATCACATAATTCCTAACAAAGTTTTGACACAGATTCCCAATTCGGGCATTCAGAACATATAGCACGTTGCTGTAAGCAAGCACATTCTCATTCAAAGTTGCAATTTACTATGTAGGAACAAGTTTGTATAGGTATTTCAAAGATATCCCGAACGGTGCTAAACTTTGTATGTCTCAAACTCCTAGAAATAACTTCATGCCCCAGCTCCCTTACTTCCAGCTAGTAAGGATCACATAATTCCTAACAAAGTTTTGACACAGATTCCCAATTCGGGCATTCAAAACATATAGTACGTTGCTGTAAGCAAGCACATTCTCATTCAAAGTTGCAAGTTACTATGTAGGAACAATTTTGTATAGGTATTTCAAAGATGCCCAGAACTGAGCTAAACTTGGTATGTCTCCAACTCCTAGAAATAAATTCATGCCCCATCTCCCTTACTTCCATCTAGTAAGGATCACATAATTTCTAACAAAGTTTTGACACAGATTCCCAATTCGTGTATTCAGAACATATAGCACGTTGCTGTAAGCAAGCACATTCTCATTCAAAGTTGCAAGTTACTATGTAGGAACAAGTTTGTATAGGAATTTGAAAGATGCCCAGAATTGAGCTCAACGTTGTATGTCTCCAACTCCTAGAAATAACTTCATGCCCCATCTCCCTTACTTCCATCTAGTTAGGATCACATAATTTCTAACAAAGTATTGACACAGATTCCCAATTCGGTCATTCAGAACATATACCACGTTGCTGTAAGCAAGCACATTCTCATTCAAAGTTGCATGTTACTGTGTAGGAACAAGTTTGTATAGGTATTTCAAAGATGCCCAGAACTGAGCTAAACATGGTATGTCTCCAACTCCTAGAAATAACTTCATGCCCGAACTCCCTTACTTCCAGCTAGTAAGGATCACATAATTCCTAACAAAGTTTTGACACAGATTCCCAATTCGGGCATTCAGAACATATAGCACGTAGCTTTAAGCAAGCACATTCTCCTTCAAAGTTGCAAATTACTATGTAGGAAAAAGTTTGTATAGGTATTTCAAAGATGCCCAGAACTGAGCTAAACGTGGTATGTCTCCAACTCCTAGAAATAACTTCATGCCCCATCTCCCTTACTTCCAGCTAGTAAGGATCACATAATTCCTAACAAAGTTTTGACATAGATTCCCAATTCGGGCATTCAGAACATATAGCACGTTGCTGTAAGCAAGCACATTCTCATTCAAAGTTGCAAGTTACTATGTGGGAACAAGTTTGTAAAGGTATTTCAAAGATGCCCAGAACTGAGCTAAACTTGGTATGTCTCCAACTCCTAGAAATAACTTCATGCCCCATCTCCCTTACTTCCATCTAGTAAGGATCACATAATTCCTAACAAAGATATGACACAGATTCCCAATTCGGGCATTCAGAACATATAGCACGTTGCTATAAGCAAGCACATTCTCATTCAAAGTTGCAAGTTACTATATAGGAACAAGTTTGTATAGGACTTTCAAAGATGCCCAGAACTGAGCTAAACTTGGTATGTGTCCAACCTCTAGAAATAACTTCATGCACCAACTCCCTTACTTCCAGCTAGTAAGGATCACATAATTCCTAACAAAGTTTTGACACAGATTGCCAATTCGGGCATTCAGAACATATAGCACGTTGCTGTAAGCAAGCACATTCTCATTCAAATTTGCAAGTTACTATGTAGGAACAAGTTTGAATAGGACTTTCAAAAATGCCCAGAACTGAGCTAAACTTGGTATGTGTCCAACCTCTAGAAATAACTTCATGCCCCAACTCCCTTACTTCCAGCTAGTAAGGATCACATAATTCCTAACAATGTTTAGACACAGATTCCCAATTCGGGCATTCAGAACATGTAGCACGTTGCTGTAAGCAAGCACATTCTCATTCATAGTTGCAAGTTACTATGTAGGAACATATTTGTATAGGTATTTCAAAGATGCCCAGAACTGAGCTAAACTTGGTATGTCTCCAACTCCTAGAAATAAATTCATGCCCCATCTCCCTTACTTCTATCTAGTAAGGATCACATAATTTCTAACAAAGTTTTGACACAGATTACCAATTCGGGCAGTCAGAACATATAGCACGTTGCTGTAAGCAAGCACATTCTCATTCAAAGTTGCAAGTTACTATGTAGGAACAGGTTTGTATAGGTATTTCAAAGATGCCCAGAACTGAGCTAAACTTGGTATGTCTCCAACTCCTAGAAATAACTTCATGCCCCAACTCCCTTACTTCCAGCTATTAAGGATCACATAATTCCTAACAAAGTTTTGACACAGATTCCCAATTCGGGCATTCAGAACATATAGTACGTTGCTGTAAGCAAGCACATTCTCATTCAAAGTTGCAAGTTACTATGTAGAAACAAGTTTGAATAGGACTTTCAAAGATGCCCAGAACTGAGCTAAACTTGGTATGTGTCCAACTCCTAGAAATAACTTCCTGCCCCATCTCCCTTACTTCCAGCTAGTAAGGATCACATAATTCCTAACAAAGTTTTGACACAGATTCCCAATTCGGGCATTCAGAACATATAGCACGTTGCTGTAAGCAAGCACATTCTCATTCAAAGTTGCAAGTTACTATGTGGGAACAAGTTTGTAAAGGTATTTCAAAGATGCCCAGAACTGAGCTATACTTGGTATGTCTCCAACTCCTAGAAATAACTTCATGCCCCATCTCCCTTACTTCCATCTAGTAAGGATCACATAATTCCTAACAAAGATTTGACACAGATTCCCAATTCGGGGATTCAGAACATATAGCACGTTGCTGTAAGCTAGCACATTCTCATTCAAAGTTGCAAGTTACTATGTAGGAACAAGTTTGTATAGGTATTTCAAAGATGCCCAGAACTGAGCTAAACTTGGTATGTGTCCAACCTCTAGAAATAACTTCATGCCCCAACTCCCTTACTTCCAGCTAGTAAGGATCACATAATTCCTAACAAAGTTTTGACACAGATTCCCAATTCGGGCATTCAGAACCTATAGCACGTTGCTGTAAGCAAGCACATTCTCATTCAAAGTTGCAAGTTACTCTGTAGGAACAAGTTTGTATAGGTATTTCAAAGATGCCCAGAACTGAGCTAAACTTGGTATGTGTCCAACTCCTAGAAATAACTTCATGCCCCAACTCCCTTACTTCCAGCTAGTAAGGATCACATAATTCCTAACAAAGTTTTGACACTGATTCCCAATTCGGGCATTCAGAACATATAGTACGTTGCTGTAAGCAAGCACATTCTCATTCAAAGTTGCAAGTTACAATGTAGGAACAAGTTTGAATAGGACTTTCAAAGATGCCCAGAACTGAGCTAAACTTGGTATGTGTCCAACTCCTAGAAATAACTTCATGCCCCATCTCCCTTACTTCCAGCTAGTAAGGATCACATAATTCCTAACAAAGTTTTGACACAGAATCCCAAATAGGACATTCAGAACATATAGCACGTTGCTGTAAGCAAGCACATTCTCATTCAAAGATGCAAGTTACTATGTAGGAAAAAGTATGTATAGGTATTTCAAAGATGCCCAGAACTGAGCTAAACTTGGTATTTCTCCAACTCCTAGAAATAACTTCATGCCCCATCTCCCTTACTTCCATCTATTAAGGATCACATAATTTCTAACAAAGTTTTGACACAGATTACCAATTCGGGCAGTCAGAACATATAGCACGTTGCTGTAAGCAAGCACATTCTCACTCAAAGTTGCAAGATACTATGTAGGAACAAGTTTGTATAGGTATTTCAAAGATGCCCAGAACAGAGCTAAACTTGGCATGTCTCCAACTCCTAGAAATAACTTCATGCCCCAACTCCCTTACTTCCATCTAGTAAGGATCACATAATTTCTAACAAAGTTTTGACACAGATTACCAATTCGGGCATTCAGAACATATAGCACGTTGCTGTAAGCAAGCACATTCTCATTCAAAGTTGCAAGTTACTATGTAGGAACAAGTTTGTATAGGTATTTCAAAGATGCCCAGAACTGAGCTAAACGTTGTATGTCTCCAACTCCTAGAAATAACTTCATGCCCCATCTCCCTTACTTCCATCTAGTAAGGATCACATAATTCCTAACAAAGTTTTGACACAGATTCCCAATTCGGGCATTCAGAACATATAGCACGTTGCTGTAAGCAAGCACATTCTCATTCAAAGTTGCAAGTTACTATGTAGGGACAAGTTTGTATAGGACTTTCAAAGATGCCCAGAACTGAGCTAAACTTGGTATGTGTTCAACTCCTAGAAATAACTTCATGCCCCATCTCCCTTACTTCCAGCTAGTAAGGATCACATAATTCCTAACAAAGTTTTGACACAGATTCCCAATTCGGGCATTCAGAACATATAGCACGTTGCTGTAAGCAAGCACATTCTCATTCAAAGTTGCAAGTTACTATGTAGCAACAAGTTTGTATAGGTATTTCAAAGATGCCCAGAACTGAGCTAAACGTTGTATGTCTCCAACTCCTAGAAATAACTTCATGCCCCATCTCCCTTACTTCCATCTAGTAAGGATCACATAATTCCTAACAAAGTTTTGACACAGATTCCCAATTCGGGCATTCAGAACATATAGCACGTTGCTGTAAGCAAGCACATTCTCATTCAAAGTTGCAAGTTACTATGTAGGGACAAGTTTGTATAGGACTTTCAAAGATGCCCAGAACTGAGCTAAACTTGGTATGTGTTCAACTCCTAGAAATAACTTCATGCCCCATCTCCCTTACTTCCAGCTAGTAAGGATCACATAATTCCTAACAAAGTTTTGACACAGAATCCCAAATAGGACATTCAGAACATATAGCACGTTGCTGTAAGCAAGCACATTCTCATTCAAAGATGCAAGTTACTATGTAGGAAAAAGTTTGTATAGGTATTTCAAAGATGCCCAGAACTGAGCTAAACTTGGTATTTCTCCAACTCCTAGAAATAACTTCATGCCCCATCTCCCTTACTTCCATCTATTAAGGATCACATAATTTCTAACAAAGTTTTGACACAGATTACCAATTCGGGCAGTCAGAACATATAGCACGTTGCTGTAAGCAAGCACATTCTCACTCAAAGTTGCAAGATACTATGTAGGAACAAGTTTGTATAGGTATTTCAAAGATGCCCAGAACAGAGCTAAACTTGGCATGTCTCCAACTCCTAGAAATAACTTCATGCCCCAACTCCCTTACTTCCATCTAGTAAGGATCACATAATTTCTAACAAAGTTTTGACACAGATTACCAATTCGGGCATTCAGAACATATAGCACGTTGCTGTAAGCAAGCACATTCTCATTCAACGTTGCAAGTTACTATGTAGGAACAAGTTTGTATAGGTATTTCAAAGATGCCCAGAACTGAGCTAAACGTTATATGTCTCCAACTCCTAGAAATAACTTCATGCCCCATCTCCCTTACTTCCATCTAGTAAGGATCACATAATTCCTAACAAAGTTTTGACACAGATTCCCAATTCGGGCATTCAGAACATATAGCACGTTGCTGTAAGCAAGCACATTCTCATTCAAAGTTGCAAGTTACTATGTAGGGACAAGTTTGTATAGGACTTTCAAAGATGCCCAGAACTGAGCTAAACTTGGTATGTGTTCAACTCCTAGAAATAACTTCATGCCCCATTTCCCTTACTTCCAGCTAGTAAGGATCACATAATTCCTAACAAAGTTTTGACACAGATTCCCAATTCGGGCATTCAGAACATATAGCACGTTGCTGTAAGCAAGCACATTCTCATTCAAAGTTGCAAGATACTATGTAGCAACAAGTTTGTATAGGTATTTCAAAGATGCCCAGAACTGAGCTAAACGTGGTATGTGTCCAACTCCTAGAAATAACTTCATGCCCCATCTCCCTTACTTCCAGCTAGTAAGGATCACATAATTCCTAACAAAGTTTTGACACAGATTCCCAATTCAGGCATTCAGAACATATAGCACGTTGCTGTAAGCAAGCACATTCTCATTCAAAGTTGCAATTTACTATGTAGGAACAAGTTTGTATAGGTATTTCAAAGATATCCCGAACGGTGCTAAACTTTGTATGTCTCCAACTCCTAGAAATAACTTCATGCCCCATCTCCCTTACTTCCAGCTAGTAAGGATCACATAATTCCTAACAAAGTTTTGACACAGATTCCCAATTCGGGCATTCAAAACATATAGTACGTTGCTGTAAGCAAGCACATTCTCATTCAAAGTTGCAAGTTACTATGTAGGAACAATTTTGTATAGGTATTTCAAAGATGCCCAGAACTGAGCTAAACTTGGTATGTCTCCAACTCCTAGAAATAACTTCATGCCCCATCTCCCTTACTTCCATCTAGTAAGGATCACATAATTTCTAACAAAGTTTTGACACAGATTCCCAATTCGTGCATTCAGAACATATAGCACGTTGCTGTAAGCAAGCACATTCTCATTCAAAGTTGCAAATTACTATGTAGGAACAAGTTTGTATAATTATTTGAAAGATGCCCAGAACTGAGCTAAACGTTGTATGTCTCCAACTCCTAGAAATAACTTCATGTCCCATCTCCCTTACTTCCATCTAGTTAGGATCACATAATTTCTAACAAAGTTTTGACACAGATTCCCAATTCGGTCATTCAGAACATATACCACGTTGCTGTAAGCAAGCACATTCTCATTCAAAGTTGCATGTTACTATGTAGGAACAAGTTTGTATAGGTATTTCAAAGATGCCCAGAAATGAGCTAAACATGGTATGTCTCCAACTCCTAGAAATAACTTCATGCCCCAACTTCCTTACTTCCAGCTAGTAAGGATAACATAATTCCTAACAAAGTTTTGACACAGATTCCCAATTCTGGCATTCAGAACATATAGCACGTTGCTGTAAGCAAGCACATTCTCATTCAAAGTTGCAAGTTACTATGTAGGAACAAGTTTGTATAGGTATTTCAAAGATGCCCAGAACTGAGCTAAACGTGGTATGTGTCCAACTCCTAGAAATAACTTCATGCCCCATCTCCCTTACTTCCAGCTAGTAAGGATCACATAATTCCTAACAAAGTTTTGACACAGATTCCCAATTCGGGCATTCAGAACATATAGCACTTTGCTGTAAGCAAGCACATTCTCATTCAAAGTTGCAATTTACTATGTAGGAACAAGTTTGTATAGGTATTTCAAAGATATCCCGAACGGTGCTAAACTTTGTAGGTCTCCAACTCCTAGAAACAACTTCATGCCCCATCTCCCTTACTTCCAGCTAGTAAGGATCACATAATTCCTAACAAAGTTTTGACACAGATTCCCAATTCGGGCATTCAGAACATATAGCACGTTGCTGTAAGCAAGCACATTCTCATTCAAAGTTGCAAGTTACTATGTAGGAACAAGTTTGTATAGGTATTTCAAAGATGCCCAGAACTGAGCTAAACTTGGTATGTCTCCAACTCCTAGAAATAACGTCATGCCCCATCTCCCTCACTTCCAGCTAGTAACGATCACATAATTCCTAACAAAGATTTGACACAGATTCCCAATTCGGGGATTCAGAACATATAGCACGTTGCTGTAAGCAAGCACATTCTCATTCAAAGTTGCAAGTTACTATGTAGGAACAAGTTTGTATAGGTATTTCAAAGATACCCCGAACGGTGTTAAACTTTGTATGTGTCCAACTCCTAGAAATAACTTCATGCCCCATCTCCCTTACTTCCAGCTAGTAAGGATCACATAATTCCTAACCAAGTTTTGACACAGATTCCCAATTCGGGCATTCAGAACATATAGCACGTTGCTGTAAGCAAGCACATTCTGATTCAAAGTTGCAAGTTACTATGTAGGAACAAGTTTGTATAGGACTTTCAAAGATGCCCAGAACTGAACTAAACTTGGTATGTGTCCAACCTCTAGAAATAACTTCATGCCCCAACTCCCTTACTTCCAGCTAGTAAGGATCACATAATTCCTAACAAAGTTTTGACACAGATTCCCAATTCGGGCATTCAGAACATATAGCACGTTGCTGTAAGCAAGCACATTCTCATTCAAAGTTGCAAGTTACTATGTAGGAACAACTTTGTATAGGTATTTCAAAGATGCCCAGAACTGAGCTAAACTTGGTATGTGTCCAACTCCTAGAAATAACTTCATGCCCCATCTCCCTTACTTCCAGCTAGTAAGGATCACATAATTCCTAACAAAGTTTTGACACAGATTCCCAATTCGGGCATTCAGAACATATAGCACGTTGCTGTAAGCAAGCACATTCTCATTCAAAGTTGCAAGTTACTATGTAGGAACAAGTTTGAATAGGACTTTCAAAGATGCCCAGAACTGAGCTAAACTTGGTATGTGTCCAACCTCTAGAAATAACTTCATGCCCCAACTCCCTTACTTCCAGCTAGTAAGGATCACATAATTCCTAACAAAGTTTTGACACAGATTCCCAATTCGGGCATTCAGAACATATAGCACGTTGCTGTAAGCAAGCACATTCTCATTCAAAGTTGCAAGTTACTATGTAGGAACAAGTTTGTATAGGTATTTCAAAGATGCCCAGAACTGAGCTAAACTTGGTATGTCTCCAACTCCTAGAAATAACTTCATGCCCCATCTCCCTTACTTCCATCTAGTAAGGATCACATAATTTCTAACAATGTTTTGACACAGATTACCAATTCGGGCAGTCAGAACATAGAGCACGTTGCTGTAAGCAAGCACATTCTCATTCAAAGTTGCAAGTTACTATGTAGGAACAAGTTTGTATAGGTATTTCAAAGATGCCCAGAACTGAGCTAAACTTGGTATGTGTCCATCTCCTAGAAATAACTTCATGCCCCATCTCCCTTACTTCCAGCTAATAAGGATCACATAATTCCTAACAAAGTTTTGACACAGATTCCCAATTCGGGCATTCAGAACATATAGCACGTTCCTGTAAGCAAGCACATTCTCATTCAAAGTTGCAAGTTACTATGTAGGAACAAGTTTGTAAAGGTATTTCAAAGATGCCCAGAACTGTGCTAAACTTGGTATGTGTTCAACTCCTAGAAATACCTTCATGCCCCAACTCCCTTACTTCCACCTAGTAAGGATCACATAATTCCTAACATTTTGACACAGATTCCCATTTCGGGCATTCAGAACATATAGCACGTTGCTGTAAGCAAGCACATTCAATTCAATGTTGCAAGTTAATATGTAGGAACAAGTTCGTATAGGTATTTCAAAGACGCCCAGAACTGAGCTAAACTTGGTATGTGTCCAACTCCTAGAAATAACTTCATGCCCCATCTCCCTTACTTCCAGCTAGTAAGGATCACATAATTCCTAACAAAGTTTTGACACAGATTCCCAATTCGGGCATTCAGAACATGTAGCACGTTGCTGTAAGCAAGCACATTCTCATTCAAAGTTGCAAGTTACTATGTAGGAACAAGTTTGTATAGGTATTTCAAAGATGCCCAGAACTGAGCTAAACGTTGTATGTCTCCAACTCCTAGAAATAACTTCATGCCCCATCTCCCTTACTTCCAGCTAGTAAGGATCACATAATTCCTAACAAAGTTTTGACACAGATTCCCAATTCGGGCATTCAGAACATATAGCACGTTGCTGTAAGCAAGCACATTCTCATTCAAAGCTGCAAGTTACTATGTAGGAACAAGTTTGTATAGGTATTTCAAAGATGCCCAGAACTGAGCTAAACGTTGTATGTCTCCAACTCCTAGAAATAACTTCATGCCCCATCTCCCTTACTTCCATCTAGTAAGGATCACATAATTCCTAACAAAGTTTTGACACAGATTCCCAATTCGGGCATTCAGAACATATAGCACGTTGCTGTAAGCAAGCACATTCTCATTCAAAGTTGCAAGTTACTATGTAGGAACAAGTTTGTATGGGACTTTCAAAGATGCCCAGAACTGAGCTAAACTTGGTATGTCTCCAACTCCTAGAAATAACTTCATGCCCCATCTCCCTTACTTCCAGCTAGTAAGGATCACATAATTCCTAACAAAGTTTTGACACAGATTCCCAATTCGGGCATTCAGAACATATAGCAGGTTGCTGTAAGCAAGCACATTCTCATTCAAATTTGCAAGTTACTATGTAGGAACAAGTTTGTATAGGTATTTCAAAGATGCCCAGAACTGAGCTAAACTTGGTATGTGTCCAACTCCTAGAAATAACTTCATGCCCCATCTCCCTTACTTCCAGCTAGTAAGGATCACATAATTCCTAACAACGTTTTGACACAGATTCCCAATTCGGGCATTCAGAACATATAGCACGTTGCTGTAAGCAAGCACATTCTCATTCAAAGTTGCAATTTACTATGAAGGAACAAGTTTGTATAGGTATTTCAAAGATATCCCGAACGGTGATAAACATTGTATGTCTCCAACTCCTAAAATAACTTCATGCCCCATCTCCCTTACTTCCAGCTAGTAAGGATCACATAATTCCTAACAAAGTTTTGACACAGATTCCCAATTCGGGCATTCAAAACATATAGTACGTTGCTGTAAGCAAGCACATTCTCATTCAAAGTTGCAAGTTACTATGTAGGAACAATTTTGTATAGGTATTTCAAAGATGCCCAGAACTGAGCTAAACTTGGTATGTCTCCAACTCCTAGAAATAACTTCATGCCCAATCTCCCTTACTTCCATCTAGTAAGGATCACATAATTTCTAACAAAGTTTTGACACAGATTCCCAATTCGTGCATTCAGAACATATAGCACGTTGTTGTAAGCAAGCACATTCTCATTCAAAGTTGCAAGTTACTATGTAGGAACAAGTTTGTATAGGTATTTCAAAGATGCCCAGAACTGAGCTAAACGTGGTATGTCTCCAACTCCTAGAAATAACTTCATGCCCCATCTCCCTTACTTCCAGCTAGTAAGGATCACATAATTCCTAACAAAGTTTTGACACAGATTCCCAATTCGGGCATTCAGAACATATAGCACGTTGCTGTAAGCAAGCACATTCTCATTCAAAGTTGCAAGTTACTATGTAGGAACAAGTTTGTATAGGTAATTCAAAGATGCCCAGAACTGAGCTAAACTTGGTATGTCTCCAACTCCTAGAAATAACGTCATGCCCCATCTCCCTTACTTCCAGCTAGTAACGATCACATAATTCCTAACAAAGATTTGACACAGATACCCAATTCGGGGATTCAGAACACATAGCACGTTGCTGTAAGCAAGCACATTCTCATTCAAAGTTGCAAGTTACTATGTAGGAACAAGTTTGTGTAGGTATTTGAAAGATGCCCAGAACTGAACTAAACGTTGTATGTCTCCAACTCCTAGAAATAACTTCATGCCACATCTCCTTTACTGCCATCTAGTAAGGATCACATAATTTCTAACAAAGATTTGATACAAATTCCCAATTCGGGCATTCAGAATATATAGCACGTTGCTGTAAGCAAGCACATTCTCATTCAAAGTTGCAAGTTACTATGTAGGAACAAGTTTGTAAAGGTATTTCAAAGATGCCCAGAACTGAGCTAAACTTGGTATGTCTCCAACTCCTAGAAATAACTTTATGGCCCATCTCCCTTACTTCCAGCTGGTAAGGATCTCATAATTTCTAACAAAGTTTTGACACAGATTCCCAATTCGGGCATTCAGAACATATAGCACGTTGATGTAAGCAAGTACATTCTCATTCAAAGTTGCAACTTACTATGTAGGAACAAGTTTGTATAGGTATTTCAAAGATGCCCAGAACTGAGCTAAAAGTTGTATGTCTCCAACTCCTAAAAATAACTTCATGCCCCATCTCCCTAACTTTCAGCTAGTAAGGATCACATAATTCCTAACAAAGTTTTGACACAGATTCCCAATTCGGGCATTCAGAACATATAGCACGTTGCTGTAAGCAAGCACATTCTCATTCAAAGTTGCAAGTTACTATGTAGGAACAAGTTTGTATAGGACTTTCAAAGATGCCCAGAACTGAGCTAAACTTGGTATGTGTCCAACTCCTAGAAATAACTTCATGCCCCAACTCCCTTACTTCCAGTTAGTAAGGATCACATAATTCCTAACAAAGTTTAGACACAGATTCCCAATTCGGGCATTCAGAACATATAGCACGTTGCTGTAAGCAAGCACATTCTCATTCAAAGTTGCAAGTTACTATGTAGGTTCATGTTTGTATAGGACTTTCAAAGATGCCCAGAACTGAGTTAAACGTTGTATGTCTCCAACTCCTAGAAATAACTTCATGCCCCATCTCCCTTACTTCCAGCTAGTAAGGATCACATATTTCCTAACAAAGTTTTGACACAGATTCCCAATTCGGGCATTCAGAACATATAGCACGTTGCTGTAAGCAAGCACATTCTCATTCAAAGAGGCAAGTTACTATGTACGAACAAGTTTGTATAGGACTTTCAAAGATGCCCAGAACTGAGCTAAACTTGGTATGTCTCGAACTCCTAGAAATAACTTCATGCCCCAACTCCCTTACTTCCAGCTAGTAAGGATCACATAATTCCTAACAAAGTTTTGACACAGATTCCCAATTCGGGCATTCAGAACACATAGCACGTTGCTGTAAGCAAGCACATTCTCATTCAAAGTTGCAAGTTACTATGTAGGAACAAGTTTGTATAGGTATTTCAAAGATGCCCAGAACTGAGCTAAACTTGGTATGTCTCCAACTCCTAGAAATAACGTCATGCCCCATCTCCCTTACTTCCAGCTAGTAACGATCACATATTTCATAACAAAGTTTTGACACAGATTCCCAATTCGGGCATTCAGAACATATAGCACGTTGCTGTAAGCAAGCACATTCTCATTCAAAGTTGCAAGTTACTATATAGGAACAAGTTTGTATAGAACTTTCAAAGATGCCCAGAACTGAGCTAAACGTTGTATGTCTCCAACTCATAGAAATAACTTCATGTGCCATCTCCCTTACTTCCATCTATTAAGGATCACATAATTTCTAACAAAGATTTGATACAAAATCCCAATTCGGGCATTCAGAACATATAGCACGTTGCTGTAAGCAAGCACATTCTCATTCAAAGTTGCAAGTTACTATGTAGGAACAAGTGTGTATAGGTATTTCAAAGATGCCCAGAACTGAGCTAAACTTGGTATGTGTCCAACCTCTAGAAATAACTTCATGCGCCAACTCCCTTACTTCCAGCTCGTAAGGATCACATAATTCCTAACAAAGTTTTGACACAGATTCCCAATTCGGGCATTCAGAACATATAGCACGTTGCTGCAAGCAAGCACATTCTCATTCAAAGTTGCAAGTTACTATGTAGGAACAAGTTTGTATAGGTATTTCAAAGATGCCCAGAACTGAGCTAAACGTTGTATGTCTCCAACTCCTAGAAATAACTTCATGCCCAATCTCCCTTACTTCCAGCTAGTAAGGATCACATAATTCCTAACAAAATTTTGACACATATTCCCAATTCGGGCATTCAGAACATATAGCACGTTGCTGTAAGCAAGCACATTCTCATTCAAAGTTGCAAGTTACTATGTAGGAACAAGTTTGTATAGGTATTTCAAAGATGCCCAGAACTGAGCTAAACGTTGTATGTCTCCAACTCCTAGAAATAACTTCATGCCCCATCTCCCTTACTTCCATCTAGTAAGGATCACATAATTTCTAACAAAGATTTGATACAAATTCCCAATTCGGGCATTCAGAACATATAGCACGTTGCTGTAAGCAAGCACATTCTCATTCAAAGTTGCAAGTTACTATGTAGGAACAAGTTGTTAAAGGTATTTCAAAGATGCCCAGAACTGAGCTAAACTTGGTATGTCTCCAACTCCTAGAGATAACTTCATGGCCCATCTCCCTTACTTCCAGCTGGTAAGGATCACATAATTCCTAACAAAGTTTTGACACAGATTCCCAATTCGGGCATTCAGAACATATAGCACGTTGCTGTAAGCAAGCACATTCTCATTCAAAGTTGCAAGTTACTATGTAGGAACAAGTTTGTATAGGTATTTCAAATATGCCCAGAACTGAGCTAAAGGTTGTATGTATCCAACTCCTAGAAATAACTTCATGCCCCATCTCCCTTACATCCATCTAGTAAGGATCCCATAATTTCTAACAAAGTTTTAACACAGATTCCCAATTCGGGCATTCAGAACATATAGCACGTTGCTGTAAGCAAGCACATTCTCATTCAAAGTTGCAAGATACTATGTAGGAACAAGTTTGTATAGGTATTTCAAAGATGCCCAGAACTGAGCTAAACTTGGTATGTGTCCAACTCCTAGAAATAACTTCATGCCCCATCTCCCTTACTTCCAGCTAGTAAGTATCACATAATTTTTAACAAAATTTTGACACAGATTCCCACTTCGGGCATTCAGAACATATAGCACGTTGCTGTAAGCAAGCACATTCTCATTCAAAGATGCAAGTTACTATGTAGGAACAAGTTTGTATAGGTATTTCAAAGATGCCCAGAACTGTGCTACACTTGGTATGAGTCCAACTCCTAGAAATACCTTCATGCCCCAACTCCCTTACTTTCAGCTAGTAAGGATCACATAATTCCTAACAAATTTTGACACAGATTCCCAATTCGGGCATTCAGAACATATAGCACGTTGCTGTAAGCAAGCACATTCTCATTCAAAGTTGCAAGTTACTATGTAGGAACAAGTTTGTATAGGTATTTCAAAGATGCCCAGAACTGAGCTAAACTTGGTATGTGTCCAACTCCTAGAAATAACTTCATGCCCCATCTCCCTTACTTCCAGCTAGAAAGGATCACATAATTCCTAACAAAGTTTTGACACAGATTCCCAATTCGGGCATTCAGAACATGTAGCACGTTGCTGTAAGCAAGCACATTCTCATTCAAAGTTGCAAGTTAATATGTAGGAACAAGTTTGTATAGGTATTTCAAAGATGCCCAGAACTGAGCTAAACGTTGTATGTCTCCAACTCCTAGAAATAACTTCATGCCCCATCTCCCTTAATTCCATCTAGTAAGGATCACATAATTTCTAACAAAGATTTGATACAAATTCCCAATTCGAGCATACAGAACATATAGCACGTTGCTGTAAGCAAGCACATTCTCATTGAAAGTTGCAAGTTACTATGTAGGAACAAGTTTGTAAAGGTATTTCAAAGACGCCCAGAACTGAGCTAAACTTGGTATGTCTCCAACTCCTAGAAATAACTTCATGGCCCATCTCCCTTACTTCCAGCTAGTAAGGATCACATAATTCCTAACAAAGTTTTGACACAGATTCCCAATTCGGGCATTCAGAACATGTGGCACGTTGCTGTAAGCAAGCACATTCAATTCAAAGTTGCAAGTTACTATGTAGGAACAAGTTTGTATAGGTATTTCAAAGATGCCCAGAACTGAGCTAAACTCGGTATGTCTCCAACTCCTAGAAATAACTTCATGCCCCATCTCCCTTACTTCCATCTAGTAAGGATCACATAATTCCTAACAAAGTTTTGACACAGATTCCCAATTCGGGCATTCAGAACATATAGCACGTTGCTGTAAGCAAGCACATTCTCATTCAAAGTTGCAAGTTACCATGTAGGAGCAAGTTTGTAAAGGTATTTCAAAGATGCCCAGAACTGAGCTAAACCTGGTATGTCTCCAAATCCTAGAAATAACTTCATGCCCCATCTCCCTTACTTCCAGCTAGTAAGGATCACATAATCTCTAACAAAGTTTTGAGACAGATTCCCAATTCGGGCATTCAGAACATATAGCACGTTGCTGTAAGCAAGCACATTCTCATTCAAAGTGCAAGTTACTATGTAGGAACAAGTTTGTATAGGTATTTCAAAGATGCCCAGAACTGAGCTAAACTTGGTATGTCTCCAACTCCTAGAAATAACTTCATGCCCCATCTCCCTTACTTCCAGCTAGTAAGTATCACATAATTCCTAACAAATTTTTGACACAGATTCCCAATTCGGGCATTCAGAACATGTAGCACGTTGCTGTAAGCAAGCACATTCTCATTCAAAGTTGCAAGTTACTATGTAGGAACAAGATTGTAAAGGTATTTCAAAGATGCCCAGAACTGAGCTAAACGTTGTATTTCTCCAACTCCTAGAAATAACTTCATGCCCCATCTCCCTTACTTCCAGCTAGTAAGGATCACAAAATTCCTAAAAATGTTTTGACACAGATTCCCAATTCGGGCATTCAGAATATATAGCACGTTGCTGTAAGCAAGCACATTCTCATTCAAAGTTGCAAGTTACTATGTAGGAACAAGTTTGCATAGGTATTTCAAAGATGCCCAGTACTGAGCTAAACTTGGTATGTCTCCAACTCCTAGAAATAACTCATGCCCCATATCCCTTACTTCCAGCTAGTAAGGATCACATAATTCCTAACAAAGTTTTGACACAGATTCCCAATTCGGGCATTCAGAACATATAGCACGTTGCTGTAAGCAAGCACATTCTCATTCAAAGTTGCAAGTTACTATGTAGGAACAAGTTTGTATAGGTATTTCAAAGATGCCCAGAACTGAGCTAAACTTGGTATGTGTCCAACCTCTAGAAATAACTTCATGCCCCAACTCCCTTACTTCCAGCTAGTAAGGATCACATAATTTCTAACAAGGTTTTGACACAGATTCCCAATTCGGGCATTCAGAACATATAGCACGTTGCTGTAAGCAAGCACATTCTCATTCAAAGTTGCAAGTTACTATGTAGGAACAAGTTTGTAAAGGTATTTCAAAGATGCCCAGAACTGAGCTAAGCTTGGTATGTCTCCAACTCCTAGAAATGACTTCATGCCCAATCACACTTACTTCCAGCTAGTAAGGATCACATATTTCCTAACAAAGTTTTGACACTGATTCCCAATTCGGGCATTCAGAACATATAGCACGTTGCTGTAAGCAAGCACATTCTCATTCAAAGTTGCAAGTTACTATGTAGGAACAAGTTTGTATAGGTATTTCAAAGATGCCCAGAATTGAGCTAATCTTGGTATGTCTCCAACTCCTAGTAACAACTTCATGCCCCATCTCACTTACTTCCAGCTAGTAAGGATCACATAATTCCTAACAAAGTTTTGGCACAGATTCCCAATTCGGGCATTCAGAACATATAGCACGTTGCTGTAAGCAAGCACATTCTCATTCAAAGTTGCATGTTACTATGTAGGAACAAGTTTGTGTAGGTATTTCAAAGATGCACAGAACTGAGCTAAACTTGGTATGTGTCCATCTCCTAGAAATAACTTCATGCCCGATCTCACTTACTTCCAGCTAGTAAGGATCACATAATTCCTAACAAAGTTTAGACACAGATTCCCAATTCGGGCATTCAGAACATATAGCACGTTGCTGTAAGCAAGCACATTCTCATTCAAAGTTGCATGTTACTATGTAGGAACAAGTTTGTATAGGTATTTGAAAGATGCACAGAACTGAGCTAAACGTTGTATGTCTCCAACTCCTAGAAATAACTTCATGCCCCATCTCACTTACTTCCAGCTAGTAAGGATCACATAATTCCTAACAAAGTTTAGACACAGATTCCCAATTCGGGCATTCAGAACATATAGCACGTTGCTGTAAGCAAGCACATTCTCATAACAAGTGGCAAGTTACTGTGTAGGAACAAGTTTGTATAGGTATTTCAAAGACGCCCAGAACTGAGCTAAACGTTGTATGTCTCCAACTCCTAGAAATAACTTCATGCCCCATCTCCCTTACTTCCATCTAGTAAGGATCACATATTTCCTAACAAAGTTTTGACACAGATTCCCAATTCGGGCATTCAGAACATATAGCATGTTGCTGTAAGCAAGCACATTCTATTCAAAGTTGCAAGTTACTATGTAGGAACAAGTTTGTATAGGTATTTCAAAGATGCCCAGAACTGAGCTAAACGTTGTATGTCTCCAACTCCTAGAAATAACTTCATGCCCCATCTCCCTTACTTCCATCTAGTAAGGATCACATAATTTCTAACAAAGTTTTGACACAGATTCCCAATTCGGGCATTCAGAACATATAGCACGTTGCTGTAAACAAGCACATTCTCATTCAAAGTTGCAAGTTATTATGTAGGAACAAGTTTGTATAGGTATTTCAAAGATGCCCTGAACTGAGCTAAACTTGGTATGTCTCCAACTCCTAGAAATAACTTCATGCCCCATCTCCCTTACTTCCAGCTAGTAAGGATCACATAATTCCTAACAAAGTTTTGACACAGATTCCCAATTCGGGCATTCACAGCATGTAGCACGTTGCTGTAGGCAAGCACATTCTCATTCAAAGTTGCATGTTACTATGTAGGAGCAAGATTGTATAGGTATTTCAAAGATGCCCAGAACTGAGCTAAACTTGGTATGTCTCCAACTCCTAGAAATAACTTCATGCCCCATCACACTTACTTCCAGCTGGTAAGGATCACATAATTTCTAACAAAGTTTTAACACAGATTCCCAATTCGGGCATTCAGAACATATAGCACGTTGCTGTAAGCAAGCACATTCTCATTCAAAGTTGCAAGTTACTATGTAGGAACAAGTTTGTAAAGGTATTTCAAAGAAGCCCAGAACTGAGCTAAACGTTGTATGTTTCCAAATCCTAGGAATAACTTCATGCCCCATCACCCTTACTTCCAGCTAGTAAGGATCACATAATTCCTAACAAAGTTTTGACACAGATTCCCAATTCGGGCATTCAGAACATATAGCACGTTGCTGTAAGCAAGCACATTCTCATTCAAAGTTGCAAGTTACTATGTAGGAACAAGTTTGTATAGGTATTTCAAAGATGCCCAGAACTGAGCTAAACTTGGTATGTGTCCAACCTCTAGAAATAACTTCATGCCCCACTCCCTTACTTCCAGCTAGTAAGTATCACATAATTCCTAACAAAGTTTTGACACAGATTTCCAATTCGGGCATTCAGAACATATAGCAAGTTGCTGTAAGCAAGCATATTCTCATTCAAAGTTGCAAGTTACTATGTAGGAACAAGTTTGTATAGGTATTTCAAAGATGCCCAGAACTGAGCTAAACGTTGTATGTCTCCAAGTCCTAGAAATAACTTCATGCCCCATCTCCCTTACTTCCAGCTAGTAAGGATCACATAATTCCTAACAAAGCTTTGACACAGATTCCCAATTCGGGCATTCAGAACATATAGCACGTTGCTGTAAGCAAGCACATTCTCATTCAAAGTTGCAAGTTACTATGTAGGAACAAGTTTGTATAGGTATTTCAAAGATGCCCAGAACTGAGCTAAACTTGGTATGTGTCCAACCTCTAGAAATAACTTCATGCCCCAACTCCCTTACTTCCAGCTAATAAGGATCACATAATTTCTAACAAAGTTTTGACACAGATTCCCAATTCGGGCATTCAGAACATATAGCACGTTGCTGTAAGCAAGCACATTCTCATTCAAAGTTGCAAGTTACTATGTAGGAACAAGTTTGCATAGGTATTTCAAAGATGCCCAGTACTGAGCTAAACTTGGTATGTCTCCAACTCCTAGAAATAACTCATGCCCCATATCCCTTACTTCCAGCTAGTAAGGATCACATAATTCCTAACAAAGTTTTGACACAGATTCCCAATTCGGGCATTCAGAACATATAGCACGTTGCTGTAAGCAAGCACATTCTCATTCAAAGTTGCAAGTTACTATGTAGGAACAAGTTTGTATAGGTATTTCAAAGATGCCCAGAACTGAGCTAAACTTGGTATGTGTCCAACCTCTAGAAATAACTTCATGCCCCAACTCCCTTACTTCCAGCTAGTAAGGATCACATAATTTCTAACAAGGTTTTGACACAGATTCCCAATTCGGGCATTCAGAACATATAGCACGTTGCTGTAAGCAAGCACATTCTCATTCAAAGTTGCAAGTTACTATGTAGGAACAAGTTTGTAAAGGTATTTCAAAGATGCCCAGAACTGAGCTAAGCTTGGTATGTCTCCAACTCCTAGAAATGACTTCATGCCCAATCACACTTACTTCCAGCTAGTAAGGATCACATATTTCCTAACAAAGTTTTGACACTGATTCCCAATTCGGGCATTCAGAACATATAGCACGTTGCTGTAAGCAAGCACATTCTCATTCAAAGTTGCAAGTTACTATGTAGGAACAAGTTTGTATAGGTATTTCAAAGATGCCCAGAATTGAGCTAATCTTGGTATGTCTCCAACTCCTAGTAACAACTTCATGCCCCATCTCACTTACTTCCAGCTAGTAAGGATCACATAATTCCTAACAAAGTTTTGGCACAGATTCCCAATTCGGGCATTCAGAACATATAGCACGTTGCTGTAAGCAAGCACATTCTCATTCAAAGTTGCATGTTACTATGTAGGAACAAGTTTGTGTAGGTATTTCAAAGATGCACAGAACTGAGCTAAACTTGGTATGTGTCCATCTCCTAGAAATAACTTCATGCCCGATCTCACTTACTTCCAGCTAGTAAGGATCACATAATTCCTAACAAAGTTTAGACACAGATTCCCAATTCGGGCATTCAGAACATATAGCACGTTGCTGTAAGCAAGCACATTCTCATTCAAAGTTGCATGTTACTATGTAGGAACAAGTTTGTATAGGTATTTGAAAGATGCACAGAACTGAGCTAAACGTTGTATGTCTCCAACTCCTAGAAATAACTTCATGCCCCATCTCACTTACTTCCAGCTAGTAAGGATCACATAATTCCTAACAAAGTTTAGACACAGATTCCCAATTCGGGCATTCAGAACATATAGCACGTTGCTGTAAGCAAGCACATTCTCATAACAAGTGGCAAGTTACTATGTAGGAACAAGTTTGTATAGGTATTTCAAAGACGCCCAGAACTGAGCTAAACGTTGTATGTCTCCAACTCCTAGAAATAACTTCATGCCCCATCTCCCTTACTTCCATCTAGTAAGGATCACATATTTCCTAACAAAGTTTTGACACAGATTCCCAATTCGGGCATTCAGAACATATAGCATGTTGCTGTAAGCAAGCACATTCTATTCAAAGTTGTAAGTTACTATGTAGGAACAAGTTTGTATAGGTATTTCAAAGATGCCCAGAACTGAGCTAAACGTTGTATGTCTCCAACTCCTAGAAATAACTTCATGCCCCATCTCCCTTACTTCCATCTAGTAAGGATCACATAATTTCTAACAAAGTTTTGACACAGATTCCCAATTCGGGCATTCAGAACATATAGCACGTTGCTGTAAACAAGCACATTCTCATTCAAAGTTGCAAGTTATTATGTAGGAACAAGTTTGTATAGGTATTTCAAAGATGCCCAGAACTGAGCTAAACTTGGTATGTCTCCAACTCCTAGAAATAACTTCATGCCCCATCTCCCTTACTTCCAGCTAGTAAGGATCACATAATTCCTAACAAAGTTTTGACACAGATTCCCAATTCGGGCATTCACAGCATGTAGCACGTTGCTGTAGGCAAGCACATTCTCATTCAAAGTTGCATGTTACTATGTAGGAGCAAGATTGTATAGGTATTTCAAAGATGCCCAGAACTGAGCTAAACTTGGTATGTCTCCAACTCCTAGAAATAACTTCATGTCCCATCACACTTACTTCCAGCTGGTAAGGATCACATAATTTCTAACAAAGTTTTAACACAGATTCCCAATTCGGGCATTCAGAACATATAGCACGTTGCTGTAAGCAAGCACATTCTCATTCAAAGTTGCAAGTTACTATGTAGGAACAAGTTTGTAAAGGTATTTCAAAGAAGCCCAGAACTGAGCTAAACGTTGTATGTTTCCAAATCCTAGGAATAACTTCATGCCCCATCACCCTTACTTCCAGCTAGTAAGGATCACATAATTCCTAACAAAGTTTTGACACAGATTCCCAATTCGGGCATTCAGAACATATAGCACGTTGCTGTAAGCAAGCACATTCTCATTCAAAGTTGCAAGTTACTATGTAGGAACAAGTTTGTATAGGTATTTCAAAGATGCCCAGAACTGAGCTAAACTTGGTATGTGTCCAACCTCTAGAAATAACTTCATGCCCCACTCCCTTACTTCCAGCTAGTAAGTATCACATAATTCCTAACAAAGTTTTGACACAGATTTCCAATTCGGGCATTCAGAACATATAGCAAGTTGCTGTAAGCAAGCATATTCTCATTCAAAGTTGCAAGTTACTATGTAGGAACAAGTTTGTATAGGTATTTCAAAGATGCCCAGAACTGAGCTAAACGTTGTATGTCTCCAAGTCCTAGAAATAACTTCATGCCCCATCTCCCTTACTTCCAGCTAGTAAGGATCACATAATTCCTAACAAAGCTTTGACACAGATTCCCAATTCGGGCATTCAGAACATATAGCACGTTGCTGTAAGCAAGCACATTCTCATTCAAAGTTGCAAGTTACTATGTAGGAACAAGTTTGTATAGGTATTTCAAAGATGCCCAGAACTGAGCTAAACTTGGTATGTGTCCAACCTCTAGAAATAACTTCATGCCCCAACTCCCTTACTTCCAGCTAATAAGGATCACATAATTTCTAACAAAGTTTTGACACAGATTCCCAATTCGGGCATTCAGAACATATAGCACGTTGCTGTAAGCAAGCACATTCTCATTCAAAGTTGCAAGTTACTATGTAGGAACAAGTTTGTAAAGGTATTTCAAAGATGCCCAGAACTGAGCTAAGCTTGGTATGTCTCCAACTCCTAGAAATAACTTCATGCCCAATCACACTTACTTCCAGCTAGTAAGGATCACATATTTCCTAACAAAGTTTTGACACTGATTCCCAATTCGGGCATTCAGAACATATAGCACGTTGCTGTAAGCAAGCACATTCTCATTCAAAGTTGCAAGTTACTATGTAGGAACAAGTTTCTATAGGTATTTCAAAGATGCCCAGAATTGAGCTAATCTTGGTATGTCTCCAACTCCTAGTAACAACTTCATGCCCAAACTCCCTTACTTCCAGCTAGTAAGGATCACATAATTCCTAACAAAGTTTTGGCACAGATTCCCAATTCGGGCATTAAGAACATATAGCACGTTGCTGTAAGCAAGCACATTCTCATTCAAAGTTGCATGTTACTATGTAGGAACAAGTTTGTGTAGATATTTCAAAGATGCACAGAACTGAGCTAAACTTGGTATGTGTCCATCTCCTAGAAATAACTTCATGCCCCATCTCACTTACTTCCAGCTAGTAAGGATCACATAATTCCTAACAAAGTTTAGACACAGATTCCCAATTCGGGCATTCAGAACATATAGCACGTTGCTGTAAGCAAGCACATTCTCATTCAAAGTTGCATGTTACTATGTAGGAACAAGTTTGTATAGGTATTTCAAAGATGCACAGAACTGAGCTAAACGTTGTATGTCTCCAACTCCTAGAAATAACTTCATGCCCCATCTCACTTACTTCCAGCTAGTAAGGATCACATAATTCCTAACAAAGTTTAGACACAGATTCCCAATTCGGGCATTCAGAACATATACCACGTTGCTGTAAGCAAGCACATTCTCATTCCAAGTGGCAAGTTACTATGTAGGAACAAGTTTGTATAGGTATTTCAAAGACGCCCAGAACTGAGCTAAACGTTGTATGTCTCCAACTCCTAGAAATAACTTCATGCCCCATCTCCCTTACTTCCATCTAGTAAGGATCACATATTTCCTAACAAAGTTTTGACACAGATTCCCAATTCGGGCATTCAGAACATATAGCACGTTGCTGTAAGCAAGCACATTCTATTCAAAGTTGCAAGTTACTACGTAGGAACAAGTTTGTATAGGTATTTCAAAGATGCCCAGAACTGAGCTAAACGTTGTATGTCTCCAACTCCTAGAAATAACTTCATGCCCCATCTCCCTTACTTCCATCTAGTAAGGATCACATAATTTCTAACAAAGTTTTGACACAGATTCCCAATTCGGGCATTCAGAACATATAGCACGTTGCTGTAAACAAGCACATTCTCATTCAAAGTTGCAAGTTATTATGTAGGAACAAGTTTGTATAGGTATTTCAAAGATGCCCAGAACTGAGCTAAACTTGGTATGTCTCCAACTCCTAGAAATAACTTCATGCCCCATCTCCCTTACTTCCAGCTAGTAAGGATCACATAATTCCTAACAAAGTTTTGACACAGATTCCCAATTCGGGCATTCACAGCATGTAGCACGTTGCTGTAGGCAAGCACATTCTCATTCAAAGTTGCATGTTACTATGTAGGAGCAAGATTGTATAGGTATTTCAAAGATGCCCAGAACTGAGCTAAACTTGGTATGTCTCCAACTCCTAGAAATAACTTCATGCCCCATCACACTTACTTCCAGCTGGTAAGGATCACATAATTTCTAACAAAGTTTTAACACAGATTCCCAATTCGGGCATTCAGAACATATAGCACGTTGCTGTAAGCAAGCACATTCTCATTCAAAGTTGCAAGTTACTATGTAGGAACAAGTTTGTAAAGGTATTTCAAAGATGCCCAGAACTGAGCTAAACGTTGTATGTTTCCAATTCCTAGGAATAACTTCATGCCCCATCACCCTTACTTCCAGCTAGTAAGGATCACATAATTCCTAACAAAGTTTTGACACAAATTCCCAATTCGGGCATTCAGAACATATAGCACGTTGCTGTAAGCAAGCACATTCTCATTCAAAGTTGCAAGTTACTATGTAGGAACAAGTTTGTATAGGTATTTCAAAGATGCCCAGAACTGAGCTAAACTTGGTATGTGTCCAACCTCTAGAAATAACTTCATGCCCCACTCCCTTACTTCCAGCTAGTAAGGATCACATAATTTCTAACAAAGTTTTGACACAGATTCCCAATTCGGGCATTCAGAACATATAGCACGTTGCTGTAAGCAAGCACATTCTCATTCAAAGTTGCAAGTTACTATGTAGGAACAAGTTTGTAAAGGTATTTCAAAGATGCCCAGAACTGAGCTAAGCTTGGTATGTCTCCAACTCCTAGAAATGACTTCATGCCCAATCACACTTACTTCCAGCTAGTAAGGATCACATATTTCCTAACAAAGTTTTGACACTGATTCCCAATTCGGGCATTCAGAACATATAGCACGTTGCTGTAAGCAAGCACATTCTCATTCAAAGTTGCAAGTTACTATGTAGGAACAAGTTTGTATAGGTATTTCAAAGATGCCCAGAACTGAGCTAAACTTGGTATGTCTCCAACTCCTAGAAATAACTTCATGCCCCATCTCACTTACTTCCAGCTAGTAAGGATCACATAATTCCTAACAAAGTTTAGACACAGATTCCCAATTCGGGCATTCAGAACATATAGCACGTTGCTGTAAGCAAGCACATTCTCATTCCAAGTGGCAAGATACAATGTAGGAACAAGTTTGTATAGGTATTTCAAAGATGCCCAGAACTGAGCTAAACGTTGTATGTCTCCAACTCCTAGAAATAACTTGATGCCCCATCTTCCTTACTTTCAGCTAGTAAGGATCACATAATTCCTAACAAAGTTTTGACACAGATTCCCAATTCGGGCATTCAGAACATATAGCACGTTGCTGTAAGCAAGCACATTCTCATTCAAAGTTGCATGTTACTATGTAGGAGCAAGATTGTATAGGTATTTCAAAGATGCCCAGAACTGAGCTAAACTTGGTATGTCTCCAACTCCTAGAAATAACTTCATGCCCCATCACACTTACTTCCAGCTGGTAAGGATCACATAATTTCTAACAAAGTTTTAACACAGATTCCCAATTCGGGCATTCAGAACATATAGCACGTTGCTGTAAGCAAGCACATTCTCATTCAAAGTTGCAAGTTACTATGTAGGAACAAGTTTGTAAAGGTATTTCAAAGAAGCCCAGAACTGAGCTAAACGTTGTATGTTTCCAACTCCTAGGAATAACTTCATGCCCCATCACCCTTACTTCCAGCTAGTAAGGATCACATAATTCCTAACAAAGTTTTGACACAGATTCCCAATTCGGGCATTCAGAACATATAGCACGTTGCTGTAAGCAAGCACATTCTCATTCAAATTTGCAAGATACTATGTAGGAACAAGTTTGTATAGGTATTTCAAAGATGCCCAGAACTGAGCTAACTTGGTATGTGTCCAACCTCTAGAAATAACTTAATGCCCCAACTCCCTTATTTCCAGCTAGTAAGGATCACATTTTTCCTAACAAAGTTTTGACACAGATTCCCAATTCGGGCATTCAGAACATATAGCACGTTGCTGTAAGCAAGCACATTCTCATTCAAAGTTGCAAGTTACTATGTAAGAACAAGTTTGTATAGGTATTTCAAAGATGCACAGAACTGAGCTAAACGTTGTATGTCTCCAACTCCTAGAAATAACTTCATGCCCCATCTCACTTACTTCCAGCTAGTAAGGATCACATAATTCCTAACAAAGTTTTGACACAGATTCCCAATTCGGGCATTCAGAACATATAGCACGTTGCTGTAAGCAAGCACATTCTCATTCAAAGTTGCAAGTTATTATGTAGGAACAAGTTTGTATAGGTATTTCAAAGATGCCCAGAACTGAGCTAAACGTTATATGTCTCCAACTCCTAGAAATAACTTCATGCCCAATCTCCCTTACTTCCAGCTAATAAGGATCACATAATTCCTAACAAAGTTTTGACACAGATTCCCAATTCGGGCATTCAGAACATATAGCACGTTGATGTAAGGAAGCACATTCTCATTCAAAGTTGCAAGTTACTATGTAGGAACAAGTTTGTATAGGTATTTCAAAGATGCCCAGAACTGAGCTAAACTTGGTATGTGTCCAACCTCTAGAAATAACTTCATGCCCCAACTCCCTTACTTCCAGCTAGTAAGGATCACATAATTTCTAACAAAGTTTTGACACAGATTCCCAATTCGGGCATTCAGAACATATAGCACGTTGCTGTAAGCCAGCACATTCTCATTCAAAGTTGCAAGTTACTATGTAGGAACAAGATGGTAAAGGTATTTCAAAGATGCCCAGAACTGAGCTAAGCTTGGTATGTCTCCAACTCCTAGAAATGACTTCATGCCCAATCACACTTACTTCCAGCTAGTAAGGATCACATATTTCCTAACAAAGTTTTGACACAGATTCCCAATTCGGGCATTCAGAACATATAGCACGTTGCTGTAAGCAAGCACATTCTCATTCCAAGTGGCAAGTTACTATGTAGGAACAAGTTTGTATAGGTATTTCAAAGATGCCCAGAACTGAGCTAAACGTTGTATGTCTCCAACTCCTAGAAATAACTTCATGCCCCATCTCCCTTACTTCCATCTAGTAAGGATCACATAATTCCTAACAAAGTTTTGAGACAGATTCCCAATTCGGGCATTCAGTACATATAGCACGTTGCTGTAAGCAAGCACATTCTATTCAAAGTTGCAAGTTACTATGTAGGAACAAGTTTGTATAGGTATTTCAAAGATGCCCAGAACTGAGCTAAACGTTGTATGTCTCCAACTCCTAGAAATAACTTCATGCCCCATCTCCCTTACTTCCATCTAGTAAGGATCACATAATTTCTAACAAAGTTTTGACACAGATTCCCAATTCGGGCATTCAGAACATATAGCACGTTGCTGTAAGCAAGCACATTCTCATTCAAAGTTGCAAGTTATTATGTAGTAACAAGTTTGTATAGGTATTTCAATGATGCCCAGAACTGAGCTAAACTTGGTATGTCTCCAACTCCTAGAAATAACTTCATGCCCCATCTCCCTTACTTCCAGCTAGTAAGGATCACATAATTCCTAACAAAGTTTTGACACAGATTCCCAATTCGGGCATTCAGAGCATGTAGCACGTTGCTGTAAGCAAGCACATTCTCATTCAAAGTTGCATGTTACTACGTAGGAGCAAGATTGTATAGGTATTTCAAAGATGCCCAGAACTGAGCTAAACTTGGTATGTCTCCAACTCCTAGAAATAACGTCATGCCCCATCACACTTACTTCCAGCTGGTACGGATCACATAATTTCTAACAAAGTTTTAACACAGATTCCCAATTCGGGCATTCAGAACATATAGCACGTTGCTGTAAGCAAGCACATTCTCATTCAAAGTTGCAAGTTACTATGTAGGAATAAGTTTGTAAAGGTATTTCAAAGAAGCCCAGAACTGAGCTAAACGTTGTATGTTTCCAACTCCTAGGAATAACTTCATGCCCCATCACCGTTACTTCCAGCTAGTAAGGATCACATAATTTCTAACAAAGTTTTGACACAGATTCCCAATTCGGGCATTCAGAACATATAGCACGTTGCTGTAAGCAAGCACATTCTCATTCAAAGTTGCAAGTTACTATGTAGGAACAAGTTTGTATACGTATTTCAAAGATGCCCAGAACTGAGCTAAACTTGGTATGTGTCCAACCTCTAGAAATAACTTCATGCCCCACTCCCTTACTTCCAGCTAGTAAGTATCACATAATTCCTAACATAGTTTTGACACAGATTCCCAATTCGGGCATTCAGATCATATAGCAAGTTGCTGTAAGCAAGCATATTCTCATTCAAAGTTGCAAGTTACTATGTAGGAACAAGTTTGTATAGGTATTTCAAAGATGCCCAGAACTGAGCTAAACTTGGTATATGTCCAACCTCTAGAAATAGCTTCATGCCCCATCTCCCTTACTTCCAGCTAGTAAGGATCACATAATTCCTAACAAAGTTTTGGCACAGATTCCCAATTCGGGCATTCAGAACATATAGCACGTTGCTGTAAGCAAGCAGATTCTCATTCAAAGTTGCATGTTACTATGCAGGAACAAGTTTGTATAGGTATTTCAAAGATGCCCAGAACTGAGCTAAACTTGGTATGTCTCCAACTCCTAGAAATAACGTCATGCCCCATCTCCCTTACTTCCAGTTAGTAACGATCACACATTTCATAACAAAGTTTTGACACAGATTCCCAATTCGGGCATTCAGAACATATAGCACGTTGCTGTAAGCAAGCACATTCTCATTCAAAGATGCAAGTTACTATGTAGGAACAAGTTTGTATAGAACTTTCAAAGATGCCCAGAACTGAGCTAAACGTTGTATGTCTCCAACTCATAGAAATAACTTCATGTGCCATCTCCCTTACTTCCATCTATTAAGGATCACATAATTTCTAACAAAGATTTGATACAAAATCCCAATTCGGGCATTCAGAACATATAGCACGTTGCTGTAAGCAAGCACATTCTCATTCAAAGTTGCAAGTTACTATGTAGGAACAAGTTTGTATAGGTATTTCAAAGATGCCCAGAACTGAGCTAAACTTGGTATGTGTCCAACCTCTAGAAATAACTTCATGCCCCAACTCCCTTACTTCCAGCTCGTAAGGAGCACATAATTCCTAACAAAGTTTTGACACAGATTCCCAATTCGGGCATTCAGAACATATAGCACGTTGCTGTAAGCAAGCACATTCTCATTCAAAGTTGCAAGTGACTATGTAGGAACAAGTTTGTATAGGTATTTCAAAGATGCCCAGAACTGAGCTAAACGTTGTATGTCTCCAACTCCTAGAAATAACTTCATGCCCAATCTCCCTTACTTCCAGCTAGTAAGGATCACATAATTCCTAACAAAATTTTGACACATATTCCCAATTCGGGCATTCAGAACATATAGCACGTTGCTGTAAGCAGGCACATTCTCATTCAAAGTTGCAAGTTACTATGTAGGAACAAGTTTGTATAGGTATTTCAAAGATGCCCAGAACTGAGCTAAACTTGGTATGTCTCCAACTCCTAGAAATAACTTCATGGCCCATCTCCCTTACTTCCGGCTGGTAAGGATCACATAATTCCTAACAAAGTTTTGACACAGATTCCCAATTCGGGCATTCAGAACATATAGCACGTTGCTGTAAGCAAGCACATTCTCATTCAAAGTTGCAAGTTACTATGTAGGAACAAGTTTGTATTGGTATTTCAAAGATGCCCAGAACTGAGCTAAAGGTTGTATGTCTCCAACTCCTAGAAATAACTTCATGCCCGATCTCCCTTACATCCATCTAGTAAGGATCACATAATTTCTAACAAAGTTTTAACACAGATTCCCAATTCGGGCATTCAGAACATATAGCACGTTGCTGTAAGCAAGCACATTCTCATTCAAAGTTGCAAGTTACTATGTAGGAACAAGTTTGTATAGGTATTTCAAAGATGCACAGAACTGAGCTAAACGTTGTATGTCTCCAACTCCTAGAAATAACTTCATGCCCCATCTCACTTACTTCCAGCTAGTAAGGATCACATAATACCTAACAAAGTTTTGACACAGATTCCCAATTCGGGCATTCAGAACATATAGCACGTTGATGTAAGTAAGCACATTCTCATTCAAAGTTGCAAATTACTATGTAGGAACAAGTTTGTATAGGTATTTCAAAGATGCCCAGAACTAAGCTAAACTTGGTATGTGTCCAACCTCTAGAAATAACTTCATGCCCCAACTCCCTTACTTCCAGCTAGTAAGGATCACATAATTTCTAACAAAGTTTTGACACAGATTCCCAATTCGGGCATTCAAAACATATAGCACGTTGCTGTAAGCAAGCACATTCTCATTCAAAGTTGCAAGTTACTCTGTAGGAACAAGTTTGTAAAGGTATTTCAAAGATGCCCAGAACTGAGCTAAGCTTGGTATGTCTCCAACTCCTAGAAATGACTTCATGCCCAATCACACTTACTTCCAGCTAGTAAGGATCACATAATTCCTAACAAAGTTTTGACACAGATTCCCAATTCGGGCATTCAGAACATATAGCACGTTGCTGTAAGCAAGCACATTCTCATTCAAAGTTGCAAGTTACTATGTAGGAACAAGTTTGTATAGGTATTTCAAAGATGCCCAGAACTGAGCTAAACTTGGTATGTGTCCAACCTCTAGAAATAACTTCATGCCCCACTCCCTTACTTCCAGCTAGTAAGTATCACATAATTCCTAACAAAGTTTTGACACAGATTCCCAATTCGGGCATTCAGAACATATAGCAAGTTGCTGTAAGCAAGCATATTCTCATTCAAAGTTGCAAGTTACTATGTAGGAACAAGTTTGTATAGGTATTTCAAAGATGCCCAGAACTGAGCTAAACGTTGTATGTCTCCAAGTCCTAGAAATAACTTCATGCCCCATCTCACTTACTTCCAGCTAGTAAGGATCACATAATTCCTAACAAAGTTTTGACACAGATTCCCAATTCGGGCATTCAGAACATATAGCACGTTGCTGTAAGCAAGCACATTCTCATTCAAAGTTGCAAGTTACTATGTAGGAACAAGTTTGTATAGGTATTTCAAAGATGCCCAGAACTGAGCTAAACTTGGTATGTGTCCAACCTCTAGAAATAACTTCATGCCCCAACTCCCTTACTTCCAGCTAGTAAGGATCACATAATTTCTAACAAAGTTTTGACACAGATTCCCAATTCGGGCATTCAGAACATATAGCACGTTGCTGTAAGCAAGCACATTCTCATTCAAAGTTGCAAGTTACTATGTAGGAACAAGTTTGTAAAGGTATTTCAAGATGCCCAGAACTGAGCTAAGCTTGGTATGTCTCCAACTCCTAGATATGACTTCATGCCCAATCACACTTACTTCCAGCTAGTAAGGATCACATATTTCCTAACAAAGTTTTGACACAGATTCCCGATTCGTTCATTCAGAACATATAGCACGTTGCTGTAAGCAAGCACATTCTCATTCAAAGTTGCAAGTTACTATGTAGGAACAAGTTTGTATAGGTATTTGCTAGATGCCCAGAATTGAGCTAATCTTGGTATGTCTCCAACTCCTAGTAACAACTTCATGCCCCATCTCCCTTACTTCCAGCTAGTAAGGATCACATAATTCCTAACAAAGTTTTGGCACAGATTCCCAATTCGGGCATTCAGAACATATAGCACGTTGCTGTAAGCAAGCACATTCTCATTCAAAGTTGCATGTTACTATGTAGGAACAAGTTTGTATAGGTATTTCAAAGATGCACAGAACTGAGCTAAACTTTGTATGTGTCCATCTCCTAGAAATAACTTCATGCCCCATCTCACTTACTTCCAGCTAGTAAGGATCACATAATTCCTAACAAAGTTTAGACACAGATTCCCAATTCGGGCATTCATAACATATAGCACGTTGCTGTAAGCAAGCACATTCTCATTCCAAGTGGCAAGCTACTATGTAGGAACAAGTTTGTATAGGTATTTCAAAGATGCCCAGAACTGAGCTAAACGTTGTATGTCTCCAACTCCTAGAAATAACTTCATGCCCCATCTTCCTTACTTTCAGCTAGTAAGGATCACATAATTCCTAACAAAGTTTTGACACAGATTCCCAATTCGGGCATTCAGAGCATGTAGCACGTTGCTGTAAGCAAGCACATTCTCATTCAAAGTTGCATGTTACTATGTAGGAGCAAGATTGTATAGGTATTTCAAAGATGCCCAGAACTGAGCTAAACTTGGTATGTCTCCAACTCCTAGAAATAACTTCATGCCCCATCACACTTACTTCCAGCTGGTAAGGATCACATAATTTCTAACAAAGTTTTAACACAGATTCCCAATTCGGGCATTCAGAAAATATAGCACGTTGCTGTAAGCAAGCACATTCTCATTCAAAGTTGCAAGTTACTATGTAGGAACAAGTTTGTAAAGGTATTTCAAAGAAGCCCAGAACTGAGCTAAACGTTGTATGTTTCCAACTCCTAGGAATAACTTCATGCCCCATCACCCTTACTTCCAGCTAGTAAGGATCACATAATTCCTAACAAAGTTTTGACACAGATTCCCAATTCGGGCATTCAGAACATATAGCACGTTGATGTAAGGAAGCACATTCTCATTCAAAGTTGCAAGTTATTATGTAGGAACAAGTTTGTATAGGTATTTCAAAGATGCCCAGAACTGAGCTAAACTTGGTATGTGTCCAACCTCTAGAAATAACTTCATGCCCCAACTCCCTTACTTCCAGCTAGTAAGGATCACATAATTTCTAACAAAGTTTTGACACAGATTCCCAATTCGGGCATTCAGAACATATAGCACGTTGCTGTAAGCAAGCACATTCTCATTCAAGTTGCAAGTTACTATGTAGGAACAAGTTTGTAAAGGTATTTCAAAGATGCCCAGAACTGAGCTAAACGTTGTATGTCTCCAACTCCAAGAAATAACTTCATGCCCAATCTCCCTTACTTCCAGCTAGTAAGGATCACATAATTCCTAACAAAATTTTGACACATATTCCCAATTCGGGCATTCAGAACATATAGCACGTTGCTGTAAGCAAGCACATTCTCATTCAAAGTTGCAAGTTACTATGTAGGAACAAGTTTGTATAGGTATTTCAAAGATGCCCAGAACTGAGCTAAACGTTGTATGTCTCCAACTCCTAGAAATAACTTCATGCCCCATCTCCCTTACTTCCATCTAGTAAGGATCACATAATTTCTAACAAAGATTTGACACAGATTCCCAATTCGGGCATTCAGAACATATAGCACGTTGCTGTAAGCAAGCACATTCTCATTCAAAGTTGCAAGTTACTATGTAGGAACAAGTTTGTAAAGGTATTTCAAAGATGCCCAGAACTGAGCTAAACTTGGTATGTCTCCAACTCCTAGAAATAACTTCATGGCCCATCTCCCTTACTTCCGGCTGGTAAGGATCACATAATTCCTAACAAAGTTTTGACACAGATTCCCAATTCGGGCATTCAGAACATATAGCACGTTGCTGTAAGCAAGCACATTCTCATTCAAAGTTGCAAGTTACTATGTAGGAACAAGTTTGTATTGGTATTTCAAAGATGCCCAGAACTGAGCTAAAGGTTGTATGTCTCCAACTCCTAGAAATAACTTCATGCCCGATCTCCCTTACATCCATCTAGTAAGGATCACATAATTTCTAACAAAGTTTTAACACAGATTCCCAATTCGGGCATTCAGAACATATAGCACGTTGCTGTAAGCAAGCACATTCTCATTCAAAGTTGCAAGTTACTATGTAGGAACAAGTTTGTATAGGTATTTCAAAGATGCCCAGAACTGAGCGAAACATTGTATGTCTCCAAATCCTAGAAATAACTTCATGCCCCATCTCCCTTACTTCCATCTAGTAAGGATCACATAATTTCTAACAAAGTTTTAACATCGATTCCCAATTCGGGCATTCAGAACATATAGCACGTTGCTGTAAGCAAGCACATTCTCATTCAAAGTTGCAAGTTACTATGTAGGAACAAGTTTGTATAGGTATTTCAAAGATGCCCTGAACTGAGCTAAACGTGGTATGTCTCCAACTCCTAGAAATAACTTCATGCTCCATCTCCCTTAGTTCCAGCTAGTAAGGATCACATAATTTCTAACAAAGATTTGACACAGATTCCCAATTCGGGCATTCAGAACATATAGCACGTTGCTGTAAGCAAGCACATTCTCATTCAAAGTTGCAAGTTACTATGTAGGAACAAGTTTGTATAGGTATTTCAAAGATGCACAGAACTGAGCTAAACGTTGTATGTCTCCAACTCCTAGAAATAACTTCATGCCCCATCTCACTTACTTCCAGCTAGTAAGGATCACATAATTCCTAACAAAGTTTTGACACAGATTCCCAATTCGGGCATTCAGAACATATAGCACGTTGATGTAAGCAAGCACATTCTCATTCAAAGTTGCAAGTTACTATGTAGGAACAAGTTTGTATAGGTATTTCAAAGATGCCCAGAACTAAGCTAAACTTGGTATGTGTCCAACCTCTAGAAATAACTTCATGCCCCAACTCCCTTACTTCCAGCTAGTAAGGATCACATAATTTCTAACAAAGTTTTGACACAGATTCCCAATTCGGGCATTCAAAACATATAGCACGTTGCTGTAAGCAAGCACATTCTCATTCAAAGTTGCAAGTTACTCTGTAGGAACAAGTTTGTAAAGGTATTTCAAAGATGCCCAGAACTGAGCTAAGCTTGGTATGTCTCCAAATCCTAGAAATGACTTCATGCCCAATCACACTTACTTCCAGCTAGTAAGGATCACATATTTACTAACAAAGTTTTGACACAGATTCCCAATTCGGGCATTCAGAACATATAGCACGTTGCTGTAAGCAAGCACATTCTCATTCAAAGTTGCAAGTTACTATGTAGGAACAAGTTTGTATAGGTATTTCAAAGATGCCCAGAACTGAGCTAAAGGTTGTATGTCTCCAACTCCTAGAAATAACTTCATGCCCGATCTCCCTTACATCCATCTAGTAAGGATCACATAATTTCTAACAAAGTTTTAACACAGATTCCCAATTCGGGCCTTCAGAACATACAGCACGTTGCTGTAAGCAAGCACATTCTCATTCAAAGTTGCATGTTACTATGTAGGAGCAAGATTGTATAGGTATTTCAAAGATGCCCAGAACTGAGCTAAACTTGGTATGTCTCCAACTCCTAGAAATAACTTCATGCCCCATCACACTTACTTCCAGCTGGTAAGGATCACATAATTTCTAACAAAGTTTTAACACAGATTCCCAATTCGGGCATTCAGAACATATAGCACGTTGCTGTAAGCAAGCACATTCTCATTCAAAGTTGCAAGTTACTATGTAGGAACAAGTTTGTAAAGGTATTTCAAAGATGCCCAGAACTGAGCTAAGCTTGGTATGTCTCCAACTCCTAGAAATGACTTCATGCCCAATCACACTTACTTCCAGCTAGTAAGGATCACATATTGCCTAACAAAGTTTTGACACAGATTCCCAATTCGGGCATTCAGAACATATAGCACGTTGCTGTAAGCAAGCACATTCTCATTCAAAGTTGCAAGTTACTATGTAGGAACAAGTTTGTATAGGTATTTCAAAGATGCCCAGAATTGAGCTAATCTTGGTATGTCTCCAACTCCTAGTAATAACTTCATGCCCCATCTCCCTTACTTCCAGCTAGTAAGGATCACATAATTCCTAACAAAGTTTTGGCACAGATTCCCAATTCGGGCTTTCAGAACATATAGCACGTTGCGGTAAGCAAGCACATTCTCATTCAAAGTTGCATGTTACTATGTAGGAACAAGTTTGAATAGGACTTTCAAAGATGCCCAGAACTGAGCTAAACGTTGTATGTCTCCAACTCCTAGAAATAACTTCATGCCCCATCTCACTTACTTCCAGCTAGTAAGGATCACATAATTCCTAACAAAGTTTAGACACAGATTCCCAATTCGGGCATTCAGAACATATAGCACGTTGCTGTAAGCAAGCACATTCTCATTCCCAGTGGCAAGTTACTATGTAGGAACAAGTTTGTATAGGTATTTCAAAGATGCCCAGAACTGAGCTAAACGTTGTATGTCTCCAACTCCTAGAAATAACTTCATGCCCCATCTCCCTTACTTCCATCTAGTAAGGATCACATATTTCCTAACAAAGTTTTGACACAGATTCCCAATTCGGGCATTCAGAACATATAGCACGTTGCTGTAAGCAAGCACATTCTATTCAAAGTTGCAAGTTACTATGTAGGAACAAGTTTGTATAGGTATTTCAAAGATGCCCAGAACTGAGCTAAACGTTGTATGTCTCCAACTCCTAGAAATAACTTCATGCCCCATCTCCCTTACTTCCATCTAGTAAGGATCACATAATTTCTAACAAAGTTTTGACACAGATTCCCAATTCGGGCATTCAGAACATATAGCACGTTGCTGTAAGCAAGCACATTCTCATTCAAAGTTGCAAGTTATTATGTAGGAACAAGTTTGTATAGGTATTTCAAAGATGCCCAGAACTGAGCTAAACTTGGTATGTCTCCAACTCCTAGAAATAACTTCATGCCCCATCTCCCTTACTTCCAGCTAGTAAGGATCACATATTTCCTAACAAAGTTTTGACACAGATTCCCAATTCGGGCATTCAGAGCATGTAGCACGTTGCTGTAGGCAAGCACATTCTCATTCAAAGTTGCATGTTACTAGGTAGGAGCAAGATTGTATAGGTATTTCAAAGATGCCCAGAACTGAGCTAAACTTGGTATGTCTCCAACTCCTAGAAATAACTTCATGCCCCATCACACTTACTTCCAGCTGGTAAGGATCACATAATTTCTAACAAAGTTTTAACACAGATTCCCAATTCGGGCATTCAGAACATATAGCACGTTGCTGTAAGCAAGCACATTCTCATTCAAAGTTGCAAGTTACTATGTAGGAACAAGTTTGTAAAGGTATTTCAAAGAAGCCCAGAACTGAGCCAAACGTTGTATGTTTCCAACTCCTAGGAATAACTTCATGCCCCATCACCCTTACTTCCAGCTAGTAAGGATCACATAATTCCTAACAAAGTTTTGACACAGATTCCCAATTCGGGCATTCAGAACATATAGCACGTTGCTGTAAGCAAGCACATTCTCATTCAAAGTTGCAAGTTACTATGTAGGAACAAGTTTGTATAGGTATTTCAAAGATGCCCAGAACTGAGCTAAACTTGGTATGTGTCCAACCTCTAGAAATAACTTCATGCCCCACTCCCTTACTTCCAGCTAGTAAGTATCACATAATTCCTAACAAAGTTTTGACACAGATTCCCAATTCGGGCATTCAGAACATATAGCAAGTTGCTGTAAGCAAGCATATTCTCATTCAAAGTTGCAAGTTACTATGTAGGAACAAGTTTGTATAGGTATTTCAAAGATGCCCAGAACTGAGCTAAACGTTGTATGTCTCCAAGTCCTAGAAATAACTTCATGCCCCATCTCCCTCTCTTCCAGCTAGTAAGGATCACATAATTCCTAACAAAGTTTTGACACAGATTCCCAATTCGGGCATTCAGAACATATAGCACGTTGCTGTAAGCAAGCACATTCTCATTCAAAGTTGCAAGTTACTATGTAGGAACAAGTTTGTATAGGTATTTCAAAGATGCCCAGAACTGAGCTAAACTTGGTATGTGTCCAACCTCTAGAAATAACTTCATGCCCCAACTCCCTTACTTCCAGCTAGTAAGGATCACATAATTTCTAACAAAGTTTTGGCACAGATTCCCAATTCGGGCATTCAGAACATATAGCACGTTGCTGTAAGCAAGCACATTCTCATTCAAAGTTGCAAGTTACTATGTAGGAACAAGTTTGTAAAGGTATTTCAAAGATGCCCAGAACTGAGCTAAGCTTGGTATGTCTCCAAATCCAAGAAATGACTTCATGCCCAATCACACTTACTTCCAGCTAGTAAGGATCACATATTTCCTAACAAAGTTTTGACACAGATTCCCAATTCGGGCATTCAGAACATATAGCACGTTGCTGTAAGCAAGCACATTCTCATTCAAAGTTGCAAGTTACTATGTAGGAACAAGTTTGTATATGTATTTCAAAGATGCCCAGAATTGAGCTAATCTTGGTATGTCTCCAACTCCTAGTAACAACTTCATGCCCCATCTCCCTTACTTCCAGCTAGTAAGGATCACATAATTCCTAACAAAGTTTTGGCACAGATTCCCAATTCGGGCATTCAGAACATATAGCACGTTGCAGTAAGCAAGCACATTCTCATACAAAGTTGCAAGTTACTATGTAGGAACAAGTTTGTATAGGTATTTCAAAGATGCCCAGAATTGAGCTAAACTTGGTATGTCTCCAGCTCCTAGTAACAACTTCATGCCCCATCTCCCTTACTTCCAGCTAGTAAGGATCACATAATTCCTAACAAAGTTTTGGCACAGATTCCCAATTCGGGCATTCAGAACATATAGCACGTTGCTGTAAGCAAGCACATTCTCATTCAAAGTTGCATGTTACTATGTAGGAACAAGTTTGTATAGGTATTTCAAAGATGCACAGAACTGAGCTAAACTTGGTATGTGTCCATCTCCTAGAAATAACTTCATGCCCCATCTCACTTACTTCCAGCTAGTAAGGATCACATAATTCCTAACAAAGTTTAGACACAGATTCCCAATTCGGGCATTCAGAACATATAGCACGTTGCTGTAAGCAAGCACATTCTCATTCCAAGTGGCAAGCTACTATGTAGGAACAAGTTTGTATAGGTATTTCAAAGATGCCCAGAACTGAGCTAAACGTTGTATGTCTCCAACTCCTAGAAATAACTTCATGCCCCATCTTCCTTACTTTCAGCTAGTAAGGATCACATAATTCCTAACAAAGTTTTGACACAGATTCCCAATTCGGGCATTCAGAGCATGTAGCACGTTGCTGTAAGCAAGCACATTCTCATTCAAAGTTGCATGTTACTATGTAGGAGCAAGATTGTATAGGTATTTCAAAGATGCCCAGAACTGAGCTAAACTTGGTATGTCTCCAACTCCTAGAAATAACTTCATGCCCCATCACACTTACTTACAGCTGGTAAGGATCACATAATTTCTAACAAAGTTTTAACACAGATTCCCAATTCGGGCATTCAGAACATATAGCACGTTGCTGTAAGCAAGCACATTCTCATTCAAAGTTGCAAGTTACTATGTAGGAACAAGTTTGTAAAGGTATTTCAAAGAAGCCCAGAACTGAGCTAAACATTGTATGTTTCCAACTCCTAGGAATAACTTCATGCCCCATCACCCTTACTTCCAGCTAGTAAGGATCACATAATTCCTAACAAAGTTTTGACACAGATTCCCAATTCGGGCATTCAGAACATATAGCACGTTGCTGTAAGCAAGCACATTCTCATTCAAATTTGCAAGATACTATGTAGCAACAAGTTTGTATAGGTATTTCAAAGATGCCCAGAACTGAGCTAACTTGGTATGTGTCCAACCTCTAGAAATAACTTAATGCCCCAACTCCCTTATTTACAGCTAGTAAGGATCACATTTTTCCTAACAAAGTTTTGACACAGATTCCCAATTCGGGCATTCAGAACATATAGCACGTTGCAGTAAGCAAGCACATTCTCATTCAAAGTTGCAAGTTACTATGTAAGAACAAGTTTGTATAGGTATTTCAAAGATGCACAGAACTGAGCTAAACGTTGTATGTCTCCAACTCCTAGAAATAACTTCATGCCCCATCTCACTTACTTCCAGCTAGTAAGGATCACATAATTCCTAACAAAGTTTTGACACAGATTCCCAATTCGGGCATTCAGATCATATAGCACGTTGCTGTAAGCAAGCACATTCTCATTCAAAGTTGCATGTTATTATGTAGGAACAAGTTTGTATAGGTATTTCAAAGATGCCCAGAACTGAGCTAAACGTTATATGTCTCCAACTCCTAGAAATAACTTCATGCCCAATCTCCCTTACTTCCAGCTAATAAGGATCACATAATTCCTAAAAAAGTTTTGACACAGATTCCCAATTCAGGCATTCAGAACATATAGCACGTTGATGTAAGGAAGCACATTCTCATTCAAAGTTGCAAGTTATTATGTAGGAACAAGTTTGTATAGGTATTTCAAAGATGCCCAGAACTGAGCTAAACTTGGTATGTGTCCAACCTCTAGAAATAACTTCATGCCCCAACTCCCTTACTTCCAGCTAGTAAGGATCACATAATTTCTAACAAAGTTTTGACACAGATTCCCAATTCGGGCATTCAGAACATATAGCACGTTGCTGTAAGCAAGCACATTCTCATTCAAGTTGCAAGATACTATGTAGGAACAAGTTTGTAAAGGTATTTCAAAGATGCCCAGAACTGAGCTAAGCTTGGTATGTCTCCAACTCCTAGAAATGACTTCATGCCCAATCACACTTACTTCCAGCTTGTAAGGATCACATATTTCCTAACAAAGTTTTGACACAGATTCCCAATTCGGGCATTCAGAACATATAGCACGTTGCTGTAAGCAAGCACATTCTCATTCAAAGTTGCAAGTTACTATGTAGGAACAAGTTTGTATAGGTATTTCAAAGATGCCCAGAATTGAGCTAATCTTGGTATGTCTCCAACTCCTAGTAATAACTTCATGCCCCATCTCACTTACTTCCAGCTAGTAAGGATCACATAATTCCTAACAAAGTTTAGACACAGATTCCCAATTCGGGCATTCAGAACATATAGCACGTTGCTGTAAGCAAGCACATTCTCATTCCAAGTGGCAAGTTACTATGTAGGAACAAGTTTGTATAGGTATTTCAAAGATGCCCAGAACTGAGCTAAACGTTGTATGTCTCCAACTCCTAGAAATAACTTCATGCCCCATCTCCCTTACTTCCATCTAGTAAGGATCACATATTTCCTAACAAAGTTTTGACACAGATTCCCAATTCGGGCATTCAGAACATATAGCACGTTGCTGTAAGCAAGCACATTCTATTCAAAGTTGCAAGTTACTATGTAGGAACAAGTTTGTATAGGTATTTCAAAGATGCCCAGAACTGAGCTAAACGTTGTATGTCTCCAACTCCTAGAAATAACTTCATGCCCCATCTCCCTTACTTCCATCTAGTAAGGATCACATAATTCCTAACAAAGTTTTGACACAGATTCCCAATTCGGGCATTCAGAACATATAGCACGTTGCTGTAAGCAAGCACATTCTCATTCAAAGTTGCAAGTTATTATGTAGGAACAAGTTTGTATAGGTATTTCAAAGATGCCCAGAACTGAGCTAAACTTGGTATGTCTCCAAACCCTAGAAATAACTTCATGCCCCATCTCCCTTACTTCCAGCTAGTAAGGATCACATAATTCCTAAAAAAGTTATGACACAGATTCCCAATTCGGGCATTCAGAGCATGTAGCACGTTGCTGTAAGCAAGGACATTGTCATTCAAAGTTGCATGTTACTATGTAGGTGCAAGATTGTATAGGTATTTCAAAGATGCCCAGAACTGAGCTAAACTTGGTATGTCTCCAACTCCTAGAAATAGCTTCATGCCCCATCTCCCTTACTTCCAGCTAGTAAGGATCACATAATTCCTAACAAAGTTTTGGCACAGATTCCCAATTCGGGCATTCAGAACATATAGCACGTTGATGTAAGCAAGCACATTCTCATTCAAAGTTGCATGTTACTATGTAGGAACAAGTTTGTATAGGTATTTCAAAGATGCCCAGAACTAAGCTAAACGTTGTATGTCTCCAACTCATAGAAATAACTTCATGTGCCATCTCCCTTACTTCCATCTATTAAGGATCACATAATTTCTAACAAAGATTTGATACAAAATCCCAATTCGGGCATTCAGAACATATAGCACGTTGCTGTAAGCAAGCACATTCTCAATCAAAGTTGCAAGTTACTATGTAGGAACAAGTTTGTATAGGTATTTCAAAGATGCCCAGAACTGAGCTAAACTTGGTATGTCTCCAACTCCTAGAAATAACTTCATGGCCCATCTCCATTACTTCCGGCTGGTAAGGATCACATAATTCCTAACAAAGTTTTGACACAGATTCCCAATTCGGGCATTCAGAACATATAGCACGTTGCTGTAAGCAAGCACATTCTCATTCAAAGTTGCAAGTTACTATGTAGGAACAAGTTTGTAAAGGTATTTCAAAGACGCCCAGAACTGAGCTAAACATGGTATGTCTCCAACTCCTAGAAATAACTTCATGCCCCATCTCCCTTACTTCCAGCTAGTAAGGATCACATAATTCCTAACAAAGTTTTGACACAGATTCCCAATTCGGGCATTCAGAACATATAGCACGTTGCTGTAAGCAAGCACATTCTCATTCAAAGTTGCAAGTTACTATGTAGGAACAAGTTTGTATAGGTATTTCAAAGATGCCCAGAACTGAGCTAAACTTGGTATGTCTCCAACTCCTAGAAATAACTCATGCCCCATATCCCTTACTTCCAGCTAGTAAGGATCACATAATTCCTAACAAAGTTTTGACACAGATTCCCAATTCGGGCATTCAGAACATGTAGCACGTTGCTGTAAGCAAGCACATTCTCATTCAAAGTTGCAAGTTACTATGTAGGAACAAGTTTGTATAGGTATTTCAAAGATGCCCAGAACTGAGCGAAACATTGTATGTCTCCAACTCCTAGATATAACTTCATGCCCCATCTCCCTTACTTCCATCTAGTAAGGATCACATAATTTCTAACAAAGTTTTAACATAGATTCCCAATTCGGGCATTCAGAACATATAGCACGTTGCTGTAAGCAAGCACATTCTCATTCAAAGTTGCAAGTTACTATGTAGGAACAAGTTTGTATAGGTATTTCAAAGATGCCCAGAACTGACCAAAACTTGGTATGTCTCCAACTCCTAGAAATAACTTCATGCCCCATCTCCCTTACTTCCAGCTAGTAAGGATCACATAATTCCTAACAAAGTTTTGACACAGATTCCCAATTCGGGCATTCAGAACATGTAGCACGTTGCTGTAAGCAAGCAAATTCTCATTCAAAGTTGTAACTTACTATGTAGGAACAAGTTTGTAAAGGTATTTCAAAGATGCCCAGAACTGAGCTAAACGTTGTATGTCTCCAACTCCCAGAAATAACTTCATGCCCCATCACCCTTACTTCCAGCTAGTAAGGATCACATAATTCCTAACAAAGTTTTGACACAGATTCCCAATTCGGGCATTCAGAACATGTAGCACGTTGCTGTAAGCAAGCACATTCAATTAAAAGTTGCAAGTTACTATGTAGGAACAAGTTTCTATAGGTGTTTCAAAGATGCCCAGAACTGAGCTAAACGTTGTATGTCTCCAACTCCTAGAAATAACTTCATGCCCCATCTCCCTTACTACCAGCTGGTAAGGATCACATAATTCCTAAGAAAGTTTTGACACAGATTCCCAATTCGGGCATTCAGAACATATAGCACGTTGCTGTAAGCAAGCACATTCTCATTCAAAGTTGCAAGTTATTATGTAGGAACAAGTTTGTATAGGTATTTCAAAGATGCCCAGAACTGAGCTAAACGTGGTATGTCTCCAACTCCTAGAAATAACTTCATGCTCCATCTCCCTTACTTCCAGCTAATAAGGATCACATAATTTCTAACAAAGTTTTGACACAGATTCCCAATTTGGTCATTCAGAACATATAGCACGTTGATGTAAGCAAGCACATTCTCATTCAAAGTTGTAAGTTACTATGTAGGAACAAGTTTGTATAGGTATTTCAAAGATGCCCAGAACTGAGCTAAACTTGGTATGTCTCCAACTCCTAGAAATAACTTCATGCCCCATCTCCCTTACTTCCAGCTAGTAAGGATCACATAATTCCTAACAAAGTTTTGACACAGATTCCCAATTCGGGCATTCAGAATATGTAGCACGTTGCTGTAAGCAAGCACATTCTCATTCAAAGTTGCAAGTTACTATGTAGGAACAAGTTTGTATAGGTATTTCAAAGATGCCCAGAACTGAGTGAAACGTTGTATGTCTCCAACTCCTAGAAATAACTTCATGCCCCATCTCCCATACTTTCGTCTAGTAAGGATCACATAATATCTAACAAAGTTTTAACATAGATTCCCAATTCGGGCATTCAGAACATATAGCACGTTGCTGTAAGCAAGCACATTCTCATTCAAATTTGCAAGTTACTATGTAGGAACAAGTTTGTATAGGTATTTCAAAGATGCCCAGAACTGAGCTAAACTTGGTATGTCTCCAACTCCTAGAAATAACTTCATACCCCATCTCCCTTACTTCCAGCTAGTAAGGATCACATAATTCCTAACAAAGTTTTGACACAGATTCCCAATTCGGGCATTCAGAGGATGTAGCACGTTGCTGTAAGCAAGCACATTCTCATTCAAAGTTGCATGTTACTATGTAGGAGCAAGATTGTATAGGTATTTCAAAGATGCCCAGAACTGAGCTAAACTTGGTATGTCTCCAACTCCTAGAAATAACTTCATGCCCCATCACACTTACTTCCAGCTGGTAAGGATCACATAATTTCTAACAAAGTTTTAAAACAGATTCCCAATTCGGGCATTCAGAACATATAGCACGTTGCTGTAAGCAAGCACATTCTCATTCAAAGTTGCAAGTTACTATGTAGGAACAAGTTTGTAAAGGTATTTCAAAGAAGCCCAGAACTGAGCTAAACGTTGTATGTTTCCAACTCCTAGGAATAACTTCATGCCCCATCACCCTTACTTCCAGCTAGTAAAGATGACATAATTACTAACAAAGTTTTGACACAGATTCCCAATTCGGGCATTCAGAACATATAGCACGTTGCTGTAAGTAAGCACATTCTCATTCAAAGTTGCAAGTTACTATCTAGGAACAAGTTTGTATAGGTATTTCAAAGATGCCCAGAACTGAGCTAAACTTGGTATGTGTCCAACCTCTAGAAATAACTTCATGCCCCACTCCCTTACTTCCAGCTAGTAAGGATCACATAATTCCTAACAAAGTTTTGACACAGATTCCCAATTCGGGCATTCAGAACATATAGCAAGTTGCTGTAAGCAAGCATATTCTCATTCAAAGTTGCAAGTTACTATGTAGGAACAAGCTTGTATAGGTATTTCAAAGAGGCCCAGAACTGAGCTAAACGTTGTATGTCTCCAACTCCTAGAAATAACTTCATGCCCCATCTCCCTTACTTCCAACTAGTAAGGATCACATAATTCCTAACAAAGTTTTGACACAGATTCCCAATTCGGGCATTCAGAACATATAGCACGTTGCTGTAAGCAAGCACATTCTCATTCAATGTTGCAAGTTACTATGTAGGAAGAAGTTTGTAAAGGTATTTCAAAGATGCCCAGAACTGAGCTAAGCTTGGTATGTCTCCAACTCCTAGAAATGACTTCATGCCCAATCACACTTACTTCCAGCTAGTAAGGATCACATATTTCCTAACAAAGTTTTGACATAGATTCCCAATTCGGGCATTCAGAACATATAGCACGTTGCTGTAAGCAAGCACATTCTCATTCAAAGTTGCAAGTTACTATGTAGGAACAAGTTTGTATAGGTATTTCAAAGATGCCCAGAATTGAGCTAATCTTGGTATGTCTCCAACTCCTAGTAATAACTTCATGCCCCATCTCCCTTACTTCCAGCTAGTAAGGATCACATAATTCCTAACAAAGTTTTGGCACAGATTCCCAATTCGGGCATTCAGAACATATAGCACGTTGCTGTAAGCAAGCACATTCTCATTCAAAGTTGCATGTTACTATGAAGGAACAAGTTTGTATAGGTATTTCAAAGATGCACAGAACTGAGCTAAACGTTGTATGTCTCCAACTCCTAGAAATAACTTCATGCCCCATCTCACTTACTTCCAGCTAGTAAGGATCACATAATTCCTAACAAAGTTTAGACACAGATTCCCAATTCGGGCATTCAGAACCTATAGCACGTTGCTGTAAGCAAGCACATTCTCATTCCAAGTGGCAAGTTACTATGCAGGAACAAGTTTGTATAGGTATTTCAAAGATGCCCAGAACTGAGCTAAACGTTGTATGTCTCCAACTCCTAGAAATAACTTCATGCCCCATCTCCCTTACTTCCATCTAGTAAGGATCACATAATTCCTAACAAAGTTTTGACACAGATTCCCAATTCGGGCATTCAGAACATATAACACATTGCTGTAAGCAAGCACATTCTATTCAAAGTTGCAAGTTACTATCTAGGAACAAGTTTGTATAGGTATTTCAAAGATGCCCAGAACTGAGCTAAACGTTGTATGTCTCCAACTCCTAGAAATAACTTCATGCCCCATCTCCCTTACTTCCATCTAGTAAGGATCACATAATTACTAACAAAGTTTTGACACAGATTCCCAATTCGGGCATTCAGAACATATAGCACGTTGCTGTAAGCAAGCACATTCTCATTCAAAGTTGCAAGTTATTATGTAGGAACAAGTTTGTATAGGTATATCAAAGATGCCCAGAACTGAGCTAAACTTGGTATGTCTCCAACTCCTAGAAATAACTTCATGCCCCATCTCCCTTACTTCCAGCTAGTAAGGATCACATAATTCCTAACAAAGTTTTGACACAGATTCCCAATTCGGGCATTCAGAGGATGTAGCACGTTGCTGTAAGCAAGCACATTCTCATTCAAAGTTTCATGTTACTATGTAGGAGCAAGATTGTATAGGTATTTCAAAGATGCCCAGAACTGAGCTAAACTTGGTATGTCTCCAACTCCTAGAAATAACTTCATGCCCCATCTCCCTTACTTCCAGCTAGTAAGGATCACATAATTCCTAACAAAGTTTTGACACAGATTCCCAATTCGGGCATTCAGAGGATGTAGCACGTTGCTGTAAGCAAGCACATTCTCATTCAAAGTTGCATGTTACTATGTAGGAGCAAGATTGTATAGGTATTTCAAAGATGCCCAGAACTGAGCTAAACGTTGTATGTCTCCAACTCCTAGAAATAACTTAATGCCCCATCTCCCTTACTTCCATCTAGTAAGGATCACATAATTCCTAACAAAGTTTTGACACAGATTCCCAATTCGGGCATTCAGAATATATAGCACGTTGCTGTAAGCAAGCACATTCTATTTCAAAGCTGATAGTTACTATGTAGGAACAAGTTTGTATAGGTATTTCAAAGATGCCCAGAACTGAGCTAAACTTGGTATGTGTTCAACTCCGAGAAATAACTTCATGCCCCTCTCCCTTACTTCCAGCTAGTAAGGATCACATAATTCCTAACAAAGTTTTGACACAGATTCCCAATTCGGGCATTCAGAACATATCGCACGTTGCTGTAAGCAAGCACATTCTCATTCCAAGTTGCAAGTTACTATGTAGGAACAAGTTTGTATAGGTATTTCAAAGATGCCCAGAACTGAGCTAAACTTGGTATGTGTCAAACCTCTAGAAATAACTTCATTCCCCAACTCCCTTATTTCCAGCTAGTAAGGATCACATAATTCCTAACAAAGTTTTGACACAGATTCCCAATTCGGGCATTCAGAACATATAGCACGTTGCTGTAAGCAAGCACATTCTCATTCAAAGTTGCAAGTTACTATGTAGGAACAAGTTTGTCTAGGTATTTCAAAGATGCCCAGAACTGAGCTAAAGGTTGTATGTCTCCAACTCCTAGAAATAACTTCATGCCCCATCTCCCTTACTTCCAGCGAGTAAGGATCACATAATTCCTAACAAAGTTTTGACACAGATTCCCAATTCGGGCATTCAGAACATATAGCACCTTGCTGTAAGCAAGCACATTCTCATTCAAAGTTGCAAGTTACTACGTAGGAACAAGTTTGTATAGGTATTTCAAAGATGCTCAGAACTGAGCTAAACGTTGTATGTCTCCAACTCCTAGACATATCTTCATGCCCCATCTTCCTTAGTTCCAGCTGGTAAGGATCACATAATTCCTAACAATGTTTTGACACAGATTCCCAATTCGGGCATTCAGAACATATAGCACGTTGCTCTAAGCAAGCACATTCTCATTCAAAGTTGCAAGTTACTATGTAGGAACAAGTTTGTATAGGTATTTCAAAGATGCCCAGAACTGAGCTAAACTTGGTATGTGTCCAACTCCTAGAAATAACTTCATGCCCCATCTCCCGTACTTCCATCTAGTAAGGATCACATAATTCCTAACAAAGTTTTGACACAGATTCCCAATTCGGGCATTCAGAACATATAGCACGTTGCTTTAAGCAAGCACATTCTCATTCAAAGTTGCAAGTTACTATTTAGGAACAAGTTTGTATAGGTATTTCAAAGATGCCCATAACTGAGCTAAACGTTGTATGAGTCCAACCTCTAGAAATAACTTCATGCCCCATCTCCCTTACTTCCAGCTAGTAAGGATCACATAATTCCTAACAAAGTTTTGACACAGATTCCCTATTCGGGCATTCAGAACATATAGCACGTTGCTGTAAGCAAGCACATTCTCATTCAAAATTGCAAGTTACTATGTAGGAACAAGTTTGTATAGGTATTTCAAAGATGCCCAGAACTGTGCAAAACTTGGTATGTCTCCAACTCCTAGAAATAACTTCATGGCCCAACTACCTTACTTCCAGCTAGTAAGGATCACATAATTCCTAACAAAGTTTTGATACAGATTCCGAATTCGGGTATTCAGAACATATAGCACGTTGCTGTAAGCAAGCACATTCTCATTCACATTTGCAAGTTACTATGTAGGAACAAGTTTGAATAGGACTTTCAAAGATGCCCAGAACTGAGCTAAACTTTGTATGTCTCCAACTCCTAGAAATAACTTCATGCCCCAACTCCCTTACTTCCAGCTAGTAAGGATCACATAATTCCTAACAAAGCTTTGACAGAGATTCCCAATTCGGGCATTCAGAACTTATAGCACGTTGCTGTAAGCAAGCACATTCTCATACAAAGTTGCAAGTTATTATGTAGGAACAAGTTTGTATAGGTATTTCAAAGATGCCCAGAACTGAGCTAAACTTGGTATGTCTCCAACTCCTAGAAATAACTTCATGCCCCATCTCCCTTACTTCCAGCTAGTAAGGATCACATAATTCCTAACAAAGTTTTGACACAGATTCCCAATTCGGGCATTCAGAGCATGTAGCACGTTGCTGTAAGCAAGCACATTCTCATTCAAAGTTGCATGTTACTATGTAGGAGCAAGATTGTATAGGTATTTCAAAGATGCCCAGAACTGAGCTAAACTTGGTATGTCTCCAACTCCTAGAAATAACTTCATGCCCCATCACACTTACTTCCAGCTGGTAAGGATCACATAATTTCTAACAAAGTTTTAACACAGATTCCCAATTCGGGCATTCAGAACATATAGCACGTTGCTGTAAGCAAGCACATTCTCATTCAAAGTTGCAAGTTACTATGTAGGAACAAGTTTGTAAAGGTATTTCAAAGAAGACCAGAACTGAGCTAAACGTTATATGTTTCCAACTCCTAGGAATAACTTCATGCCCCATCACCCTTACTTCCAGCTAGTAAGGATCACATAATTACTAACAAAGTTTTGACACAGATTCCCAATTCGGGCATTCAGAACATATAGCACGTTGCTGTAAGCAAGCACATTCTCATTCAAAGTTGCAAGTTACTATGTAGGAACAAGTTTGTAAAGGTATTTCAAAGATGCCCAGAACTGAGCTAAACGTTGTATGTCTCCATGTCCTAGAAATAACTTCATGCCCCATCTCCCTTACTTCCAGCTAGTAAGGATCACATAATTCCTAACAAAGTTTTGACACAGATTCCCAATTCGGGCATTCAGAACATATAGCACGTTGCTGTAAGCAAGCACATTCTCATTCAAAGTTGCAAGTTACTATGTAGGAACAGGTTTGTATAAGTATTTCAAAGATGCCCAGAACTGAGCTAAACTTGGTATGTGTCCAACCTCTAGAAATAACATCTTGCCCCAACTCACTTACTTCCAGCTAGCAAAGTTCACATAATTACTAACAAAGTTTTGACACAGATTCCCAATTCGGGCATTCAGAACATATAGCAAGTTGCTGTAAGCAAGCACATTCTCATTCAAAGTTCCAAGTTACTATGTAGGAACAAGTTTGTATAGGTATTTCAAAGATGCCCAGAACTGAGCTAAACGTTGTATGTCTCCAACTCCTAGAAATAACTTCATGCCCCATCTCACTTACTTCCAGCTAGTAAGGATCACATAATTTCTAACAAAGATTGACACAGATTCCCAATTCGGGCATTCAGAACATATAGCACGTTGCTGTAAGCAAGCACATTCTCATTCAAAGTTGCAAGTTACTATGTAGGAACAAGTTTGTATAGGTATTTCAAAGATGCCCAGAACTGAGCTAAACGTTGTATGTCTCCAACTCCTGGAAATAACTTCATGCCCCAACTCCCTTACTTCCAGCTAGTAAGGATCACATAATTCCTAATAAAGTTTTGACACAGATTCCCAATTCGGGTATTCAGAACATATAGCAAGTTGCTGTAAGCAAGCACATTCTCATTCAAAGTTGCAAGTTACTATGTAGGAACCAGTTTGTAAAGGTATTTCAAAGATGCCCAGAACTGAGCTAAATGTTGTATGTCTCCAACTCCTAGAAAAAACTTCATGCCCAATCTCCCTTACATCCAGCTAGTAAGGATCACATAATTTCTAACAAAGTTTTGACACAGATTCCCAATTCGGGCATTCAGAACATTAAGCACGTTGATGTAAGCAAGAACATTCTCATTCAAAGTTGCACGTTACTATGTAGGAACAAGTTTGTATAGGTATTTCAAAGATGCTCAGACTGAGATAAACTTGGTATGTCTCCAACTCCTAGAAATAACTTCATGCCCCATCTCTCTTACTTCCAGCTAGTAAGGATCACATAATTCCTAACAAAGTTTTGACACAGATTCCCAATTCGGGCATTCAGAACATGTAGCACGTTGCTGTAAGCAAGCACATTCAATTCAAAGTTGCAAGTGACTATGTAGGAACCAGTTTGTATAGGTATTTCAAAGATGCCCAGAACTGAGCTAAACGCTGTATGTCTCCAACTCCTAGAAATAACTTCATGCCCCATCACCCTTACTTCCATCTAGAAAGGATCACATAATTTCTAACAAAGTTTTGACACAGATTCCAAATTCGGGCATTCAGAACATATAGCACGTTGCTGTAAGCAAGCACATTCTCATTCAAAGTTGCAAGTTACTATGTAGGAACAAGTTTGTATAGGTATTTCAAAGATGCCCAGAACTGAGCTAAACTTGGTATGTGTCCAACTTCTAGAAATAACTTCATGCCCCAACTCCCTAACTTCCAGCTAGTAAGGATCACATAATTCCTAACAAAGTTTTGACACAGATTCCCAATTCGGGCATTTGAAACTTATAGCACGTTGCTGTAAGCAAGCACATTGTCATTCAACGTTGCAAGTTACTATGTAGGAACAAGTTTGTATAGGTATTTCAAAGATGCCCAGAAGTGAGCTAAACATTGTATGTGTCCAACTCCTAGAAATAACTTCATGCCCCAACTCCCTTACTTCCAGCTAGTAAGGATCACATAATTTCTAACAAAGTTTTGACACAGATTCCAAATTCGGGCATTCAGAACATATAGCACGTTGCTGTAAGCAAGCACATTCTCATTCAAAGTTGCAAGTTACTATGTAGGAACAAGTTTGTATAGGTATTTCAAAGATGCCCAGAACTGAGCTAAACTTGGTATGTGTCCAACTTCTAGAAATAACTTCATGCCCCAACTCCCTAACTTCCATCTAGTAAGGATCACATAATTCCTAACAAAGTTTTGACACAGATTCCCAATTCGGGCATTTGAAACTTATAGCACGTTGCTGTAAGCAAGCACATTGTCATTCAACGTTGCAAGTTACTATGTAGGAACAAGTTTGTATAGGTATTTCAAAGATGCCCAGAAGTGAGCTAAACATTGTATGTGTCCAACTCCTAGAAATAACTTCATGCCCCAACTCCCTTACTTCCAGCTAGTAAGGATCACATAATTCCTAACAAAGTTTTGACACAGATTCCCAATTCGGGCATTCAGAATATATAGCACGTTGCTGTAAGCAAGCACATTCTCATTCAAAGTTGCAAGTTACTATGTAGGAACAAGTTTGTATAGGTATTTCAAAGATGCCCAGAACTGAGCTAAAGGTTGTATGTCTCCAACACCTAGAAATAACTTCATGCCCCATCTCCCTTACTACCAGCGAGTAAGGATCACATAATTCCTAACAAAGTTTTGACACAGATTCCCAATTCGGGCATTCAGAACATATAGCACGTTGCTGTAAGCAAGCACATTCTCATTCAGAGTTGCAAGTTACTATGTAGGAACAAGTTTGTATAGGTATTTCAAAAATGCCCAGAATTGAGCTAAACTTGGTATGTCTCCAACTCATAGAAATAACTTCATGCCCCATCTCCCTTACTTCCAGCTAGTAAGGATCACATAATTCCTAACAAAGTTTTGACACAGATTCCCAATTCGGGCATTCAGAACATATAGCACGTTGGTGTAAGCAAGCACATTCTCATTCAAAGTTGCAAGTTACTATGTAGGAACAAGTTTGTATAGGTATTTCAAAGATGCCCAGAACTGAGCTAAACTTGGTATGTCTCCAACTCCTAGAAATAACTTCATGCCCCATCTCCCTTACTTCCATCTAGTAAGGATCACATAATTCCTAACAAAGTTTTGACACAGATTCCCAATTCGGGCATTCAGATCATATAGCACGTTGCTTTAAGCAAGCACATTCTCATTCAAAGTTGCAAGTTACTATTTAGGAACAAGTTTATATAGGTATTTCAAAGATGCCCATAACTGAGCTAAACGTTGTATGAGTCCAACGTCTAGAAATAACTTCATGCCCCATCTCCCTTACTTCCAGCTAGTAAGGATCACATAATTCCTAACAAAGTTTTGACACAGATTCCCTATTCGGGCATTCAGAACATATAGCACGTTGCTGTAAGCAAGCACATTCTCATTCAAAATTGCAAGTTACTATGTAGGAACAAGTTTGTATAGGTATTTCAAAGATGCCCAGAACTGTGCAAAACTTGGTATGTCTCCAACTCCTAGAAATAACTTCATGGCCCAACTACCTTACTTCCAGCTAGTAAGGATCACATAATTCCTAACAAAGTTTTGACACAGATTCCGAATTCGGGTATTCAGAACATATAGCACGTTGCTGTAAGCAAGCACATTCTCATTCACAGTTGCAAGTTACTATGTAGGAACAAGTTTGAATAGGACTTTCAAAGATGCCCAGAACTGAGCTAAACTTGGTATGTCTCCAACTCCTAGAAATAACTTCATGCCCCAACTCCCTTACTTCCAGCTAGTAAGGATCACATAATTCCTAACAAAGCTTTGACAGAGATTCCCAATTCGGGCATTCAGAACTTATAGCACGTTGCTGTAAGCAAGCACATTCTCATTCAAATATGCAAGTTACTATGTAGGAACAAGTTTGTATAGGTATTTCAAAGATGCCCAGAACTGAGCTAAACTTGATATGTCTCCAACTCCCAGAAATAGCTTCATGCCCCATCTCCCTTACTTCCAGCTAGTAAGGATCACATAATTCCTAACAAAGTTTTGACACAGATTCCCAATTCGGGCATTCAGAACATGTAGCACGTTGCTGTAAGCAAGCACATTCTCATTCAAAGTTGCAAGTTACTATGTAGGAACAAGTTACTATAGGTATTTGAAAGATGCCCAGAACTGAGCTTAACATAGTATGTCTCCAAATCCCAGAAATAACTTCCTGTCCCATCTCCCTTACTTCCATCTAGTAAGGATCACATAATTTCTAACAAAGTTTTGACACAGATTCCCAATTCGGGCATTCAGAACATATAGCACGTTGCTGTAAGCAAGCACATTCTCATTCAAAGTTGCAAGTTACTACGTAGGAACACGTTTGTAAAGGTATTTCAAGGACGCCCAGAACTGAGCTAAACTTGGTATGTCTCCAACTCCTAGAGATAACTTCATGCCCCATCACCCTTACTTCCAGCTAGTAAGGATCACATAATTCCTAACAAAGTTTTGACACAGATTCCCAATTCGGGCATTCAGAACATATAGCACGTTGCTGTAAGCAAGCACATTCTCATTCAAAGTTGCAAGTTACTATGTAGGAACAAGTTTGTATAGGTGTTTCAAAGATGCCGTGAAATGAGATAATCTTGGTATCTGTCCAACGTCTAGAAATAACTTCATGCCCCAACTCCCTTACTTCCAGCTAGTAAGGATCACATAATTCCTAACAAAGTTTTGACACAGATTCCCAATTCGGGCATTCAGAACATATAGCAAGTTGCTGTAAGCAAGCACATTCTCATTCAAAGTTGCAAATTACTATGTAGGAACAAGTTTGTATAGGTATTTGAAAGATGCCCAGAACTGAGCTAAACGTTGTATGTCTCAAACTCCTAGAAATAACTTCATGCCCCATCTCCCTTACTTCCAGCTAGTAAGGATCACATAATTCCTAACAAAGTTTTGACACAGATTCCCAATTCGGGCATTCAGAACTTGTAGCACGTTGCTGTAAGCAAGCACATTCAATTCAATGTTGCATGTTACTATGTAGGAACAAGTTTGTATAGGTATTTCAAAGATGCCCAGAACTGAGCTAAACGTTGTATGTCTCCAACTCCTAGAAATAACTTCATGCCCCATCTCCCTTACTTCCATCTAGTAAGGATGACATAATTCCTAACAAAGATTTGACACAGATTTCCAATTCGGGCATTCAGAACATATAGCACGTTGCTGTAAGCAAGCACATTCTCATTCAAAGTTGCAAGTTACAATGTAGGAACAAGTTTGTAAAGGTATTTCAAAGATGCCCAGAACTGAGCTAAACTTGGTTTGTCTCCAACTTCTAGAAATAACTTCATGCCCCATCACCCTTACTTCCAGCTTGTAAGGATCACATAATACCTAACAAAGTTTTGACACAGATTCCCAATTCGGGCATTCAGAACATATAGCACGTTGCTGTAAGCAAGCACATTCTTATTCAATGTTGCAAGTTACTATGTAGGAACAAGTTTGTATAGGTATTTCAAAGATGCCCAGAACTCAGCTAAACGTTGTATGTCTCCAACTCCTAGAAATAACTTCATGCACCATCTCCCTTACTTCCATCTAGTAAGGATCACATAATTCCTAACAAAGTTTTGACACAGATTCCCAATTCGGGCATTCAGAACATAATGCACGTTGCTGTAAGCAAGCACATTCTCATTCAAAGTTGCAAGTTACTATGTAGGAACAAGTTTGAATAGGACTTTCAAAGATGCCCAGAACTGAGCTAAACATGGTATGTTTCCAACCTCTAGAAATAACTTCATGCCCCAACTCCATTACTTCCACCTAGTAAGGATCACATAATTCCTAACAAAGTTTTGACACAGATTCCAAATTCGGGCATTCAGAACATATAGCACGTTGCTGTAAGCAAGCACATTCTCATTCAAAGTTGCAAGTTACTATGTAGGAACAAGTTTGTAAAGGTATTTCAAAGATGCCCAGAACTGAACTAAACGTTGTATGTCTCCAACTCCTAGAAATAACTTCATGACCCATCACACTTACTTCCAGCTAGTAATGATCACATAATTCCTAACAAAGTTTTGACACAGATTCCCAATTCGGGCATTCAGAACATATAGCACGTTGCTGTAAGCAAGCACATTCTCATTCAAAGTTGCAAGTTACTACGTAGCAACAAGTTTGTATAGGTATTTCAAAGATGCCCAGAACAGAGCTAACTTGGTATGTGTCCAACCTCTAGAAATAACTTCATGCCCCAACTCCCTTATTTCCAGCTAGTAAAGATCACATTTTTCCTAACAACGTTTTGACACAGATTCGCAATTCGGGCATTCAGAACATATAGCAAGTTGCTGTAAGCAAGCACATTCTCATTCAAAGTTGCAAGTTACTATGTAGGAACAAGTTTGTATAGGTATTTCAAAGATTCCCAGAACTGAGCTAAACGTTGTATGTCTCCAACTCCTAGAAATAACTTCATGCCACATCTCACTTACTTCAAGCTAGTAAGGATCACATAATTTCTAACAAAGATTGACACAGATTCCCAATTCGGGCATTCAGAACATATAGCACGTTGCTGTAAGCAAGCACATTCTCATTCAAAGTTGCAAGTTACTATGTAGGAACAAGTTTGTATAGGTATTTCAAAGATGCCCAGAACTGAGCTAAACGTTGTATGTCTCCACTCCTGGAAATAACTTCATGCCCCAACTCCCTTACTTCCAGCTAGTAAGGATCACATAATTCCTAACAAAGTTTTGACACAGATTCCCAATTCGGGCATTCAGAACATATAGCAAGTTGCTGTAAGCAAGCACATTCTCATTCAAAGTTGCAAGTTACTATGTAGGAACCAGTTTGTATAGGTATTTCAAAGATGCCCAGAACTGAGCTAAATGTTGTATGTCTCCAACTCCTAGAAATAACTTCATGCCCAATCTCCCTTACATCCAGCTAGTAAGGATCACATAATTTCTAAAAAAGTTTTGACACAGATTCCCAATTCGGGCATTCAGAACATGTAGCACGTTGCTGTAAGCAAGCACATTCAATTCAAAGTTGCAAGTTACTATGTAGGAACAAGTTTGTATAGGTATTTCAAAGATGCCCAGAACTGAGCTAAACTTGGTATGTGTCCAACTCCTAGATATACCTTCATGCCCCATCACCCTTAATTCCAGCTAGTAAGGATCACATAATTCCTAACAAAGTTTTGACACAGATTCCCAATTCGGGCATTCAGAACATATAGCACGTTGCTGTAAGCAAATACATTCTCTTTAAAAGTTGCAAGTTACTATGTAGGAACAAGTTTGTATAGGTATTTCAAAGATGCCCAGAACTGAGCTAAACTTGGTATGTCTCCAGCTCCTAGAAATAACTTCATGCCCCAACTCCCTTACTTCCAGCTTGTAAGGATCTCATAATTCCTAACAAAGTTTTGACACAGATTCCCAATTCGGGCATTCAGAACATATAGCACGTTGCTGTAAGCAAGCACATTCTCATTCAAAGTTGCAAGTTACTATGTAGGAACAAGTTTGTATAGGTATTTCAAAGATGCCCAGAACTGAGCTAAACGTTGTATGTCTCCAACTCCTAGAAATAACTTCATGCCCCATCTCCCTTACTTCCAGCTAGTAAGGATCACATAATTCCTAACAAAGTTTTGACACAGATTCCCAATTCGGGCATTCAGAACATATAGCACAATGCTGTAAGCAAGCACATTCTCATTCAAAGTTGCAAGTTACTATGTAGGAACAAGTTTGTATAGGTATTTCAAAGATGCCCAGAACTGAGCTAAACTTGGTATCTCTCCAACTCCTAGAAATAACTTCATGCCCCATCTCCCTTACTTCCAGCTAGTAAGGATCACATAATTCCTAACAAAGTTTTGACACAGATTCCAACTTCGGGCATTCAGAACATATAGCACGTTGCTGTAAGCAAGCACATTCTCATTCACAGTTGCAAGTTACTATGTAGGAATAAGCTTGTATAGGTATTTCAAAGATGCCCAGAACTGAGCTAAACGTTGTATGTGTCCAACCTCTAGAAATAACTTCATGCCCCATCTCATTTACTTCCATGTAGTAAGGATCACATAATTCCTAACAAAGTTTTGACAGAGATTCCGAATTCGGGCATTCAGAACATATAGCACTTTGCTGTAAGCAAGCACATTCTCATTCACAGTTGCAAGTTACTATGTAGGAACAAGTTTGTATAGGTATTTCAAAGATGCCCAGAACTGAGCTAAACGTTGTATGTGTCCAACCTCTAGAAATAACTTCATGCCCCATCTCCCTTACTTCCAGCTAGTAAGGATCACATAATTCCTAACAATGTTTTGAATACAGATTCCCAATTCGGGCATTCAGAACATGTAGCACGTTGCTGTAAGCAAGCACATTCTCAATCAAAGTTGCAAGTTACTATGTAGGAACAAGTTTGTATAGGTATTTCAAAGATGCCCAGAACTGAGCTAAACTTGGTACGTCTGCAACTCCTAGAAATAACTTCATGCCCCATCTCCCTTACTTCTAGCTAGTAAGGATCACATAATTCCTAACAAAGTTTTGACACAGATTCCCAATTCGGGCATTCAGAACATATAGCACGTTGCTGTAAGCAAGCACATTCTCATTCAAAGTTGCAAGTTACTATGTAGGAACAAGTTTGTATAGGTATTTCAAAGATGCCCAGAACTGAGCTAAACGTTGTATGTCTCCAGCTCCTAGAAATAACTTCATGCCCCAACTCCCTTACTTCCAGCTTGTAAGGATCACATAATTCCTAACAAAGATTTGACACAGATTCCCAATTCGGGCATTCAGAACATATAGCACGTTGCTGTAAGCAAGCACTTTCTCATTCAAAGTTGCAAGTTACTATGTAGGAACAAGTTTGTATAGGTATTTCAAAGATGCCCAGAACTGAGCTAAACGTTGTATGTGTCCAACCTCTAGAAATAACTTCATGCCCCATCTCCCTTACTTCCAGCTAGTAAGGATCACATAATTCCTAACAAAGTTTTGAATACAGATTCCCAATTCGGGCATTCAGAACATATAGCACGTTGCTGTAAGCAAGCACATTCTCATTCAAAGATGCAAGTTACTATGTAGGAACAAGTTTGTATAGGTATTTCAAAGATGCCCAGAACTGAGCTAAACTTGGTATGTCTCCAACTCCTAGAAATAACTTCATGCCCCATCTCCCTTAATTCCAGCTCGTAAGGATCACATAATTCCTAACAAAGTTTTGACACAGATTCACACTTCGGGCATTCAGAACATATAGCACGTTGCTGTAAGCAAACACATTCTCATTCAAAGTTGCAAGTTACTATGTTGGAACAAGTTTGTATAGGTATTTCAAATATGCCCAGAACTGAGCTAAACATTTTATGTCTCCAGCTCCTAGAAATAACTTCATGACCCAACTCCCTTACTTCCAGCTTGTAAGGATCACATAATTCCTAACAAAGATTTGACACAGATTCCCAATTCGGGCATTCAGAACATATAGCACGTTGCTGTAAGCAAGCACATTCTCATTCAAAGTTGCAAGTTACTATGTAGGAACAAGTTTGTATAGGTATTTCAAAGATGCCCAGAACTGAGCTAAACGTTGTATGTCTCCAACTCCTAGAAATAACTTCATGCCCCATCTCCCTTACTTCCAGCTAGTAAGGATCACATAATTCCTAACAAAGTTTTGACACAGATTCCCAATTCGGGCATTGAGAACATATAGCACAATGCTGTAAGCAAGCACATTCTCATTCAAAGTTGCAAGTTACTATGTAGGAACAAGTTTGTATAGGTATTTCAAAGATGCCCAGAACTGAGCTAAACTTGGTATCTCTCCAACTCCTAGAAATAACTTCATGCCCCATCTCCCTTACTTCCAGCTAGTAAGGATCACATAATTCCTAACAAAGTTTTGACACAGATTCCAACTTCGGGCATTCAGAACATATAGCACGTTGCTGTAAGCAAGCACATTCTCATTCAAAGTTGCAAGTTACTATGTATGAACAAGTTTGTATAGGTATTTCAAAGATGCCCAGAACTGAGCTAAACTTGGTATGTCTCCAACTCCTAGAAATAACTTCATGCCCCATCTCCCTTACATCCAGCTAGTAAGAATCACATAATTCCTAAAAAGTTTTGACACAGATTCCCAATTCGGGCATTCAGAACATATAGCACGTTGCTGTAAGCAAGCACATTCTCATTCAAAGTTGCAAGTTACTATGTAGGAACAAGTTTGTATAGGTATTTTAAAGATGCCCAGAACTGAGCTAAACTTGGTATGTCTCCAACTCCTAGAAATAACTTCATGCCCCATCTCCCTTACTTCCAGCTAGTAAGGATCACATAATTCCTAACAAAGTTTTGACACAGATTCCGAATTCGGGCATTCAGAACATATAGCACTTTGCTGTAAGCAAGCACATTCTCATTCACAGTTGCAAGTTACTATGTAGGAACAAGTTTGTATAGGTATTTCAAAGATGCCCAGAACTGAGCTAAACGTTGTATGTGTCCAACCTCTAGAAATAACTTCATGCCCCATCTCCCTTACTTCCAGCTAGTAAGGATCACATAATTCCTAACAAAGTTTTGACACAGATTCCCAATTCGGGCATTCAGAACATATAGCACGTTGCTGTAAGCAAGCACATTCTCATTCAAAGATGCAAGTTACTATGTAGGAACAAGTTTGTATAGGTATTTCAAAGATGCTCAGAACTGAGCTAAACGTTGTATGTGTCCAACCTCTAGAAATAACTTCATGCCCGATCTCCATTACTTCCATCTAGTAAGGATCACATAATTCCTAACAAAGTTTTGAGACAGATTCCCACTTCGGGCATTCAGAACATATAGCACGTTGCTGTAAGCAAGCACATTCTCATTCAAAGTTTCAAGTTACTATGTAGGAACAAGTTTGTATAGGTATTTCAAAGATGCCCGGAACTGAGCTAAACTTGGTATGTGTCCAACTCCTAGAAATAACTTCATGCCCCAACTCCCTTACTTCCAGCTAGTAAGGATCACATAATTCCTAACAAAGTTTTGACACAGATTCCCAATTCGGGCATTTAGAACATATAGCACGTTGCTGTAAGCAAGCACATTCTCATTCAAAGTTGCAAGTTACTATGTAGGAACAAGTTTGTATAGGTATTTCAAAGATGCCCAGAACTGAGCTAAACTTGGTATGTCTCCAACTCCTAGAAATAACTTCATGCCCCATCTCCGTTACTTTCAGCTAGTAAGGATCACATAATTCCTAACAAAGTTTTGACACAGATTCCCAATTCGGGCATTCAGAACATATAGCACGTTGCTGTAAGCAAACACATTCTCATTCAAAGTTGCAAGTTACTATGTAGGAACAAGTTTGTATAGGTATTTCAAAGATGCCCAGAACTGAGCTAAACTTGGTATGTCTCCAACTCCTAGAAATAACTTCATGCCCCATCTCCCTTACTTCCAGCTACTAAGGATCACATAATTCCTAACAAAGTTTTGACAGAGATTCCCAATTCGGGCATTCAGAACATATAGCACGTTGCTGTAAGCAAGCACATTCTCATTCAACGTTGCAAGTTACTATGTAGGAATAAGTTTGTATAGGTATTTCAAAGATGCCCAGAACTGAGCTAAACTTGGTATGTCTCCAACTCCTGGAAATAACTTCCTGCCCCATCTCCGTTACTTCCAGCTAGTAAGGATCACATAATTCCTAACAAAGTTCTGACACAGATTCCCACTTAGGGCATTCAGAACATATAGCACGTTGCTGTAAGCAAGCACATTCTCATTCAAAGTTGCAAGTTACTATGTAGGAACAAGTTTGTATAGGTATTTCAAAGATGCCCAGAACTGAGCTAAACTTGGTATGTCTCCAACTCCTAGAAATAACTTCATGCCCCATCTCCCTTACTTCCAGCTAGTAAGGATCACATAATTCCTAACAATGTTTTGACACAGATTCCCACTTCGGGCATTCAGAACATATAGCACGTTGCTGTAAGCAAGCACATTCTCATTCAAAGTTGCAAGTTACTATGTAGGAACAAGTTTGTATAGGTATTTCAAAGATGCCCAGAACTGAGCTAAACGTTGTATGTCTCCAGCTCCTAGAAATAACTTCATGCCCCAACTCCCTTACTTCCAGCTTGTAAGGATCACATAATTCCTAACAAAGATTTGACACAGATTCCTAATTCGGGCATTCAGAACATATAGCACGTTGCTGTAAGCAAGCACATTCTCATTCAAAGTTGCAAGTTACTATGTAGGATCAAGTTTGTATAGGTATTTCAAAGATGCCCAGAACTGAGCTAAACGTTGTATGTCTCCAACTCCTAGAAATAACTTCATGCCCCTTCTCCCTTACTTCCATCTAGTAAGGATCTCATAATTCCTAACAACGTTTTGACACAGATTCCCAATTCGGGCATTCAGAACATATAGCACAATGCTGTAAGCAAGCACATTCTCATTCAAAGTTGCAAGTTACTATGTAGGAACAAGTTTGTATAGGTATTTCAAAGATGCCCAAAACTGAGCTAAACGTTGTATGTGTCCAACCTCTAGAAATAACTTCATGCCCGATCTCCATTACTTCCATCTAGTAAGGATCACATAATTCCTAACAAAGTTTTGACACAGATTTCCAATTCGGGCATTCAGAACATATAGCACGTTGCTGTAAGCAAGCACATTCTCATTCAAAGTTGCAAGTTACTATGTAGGAACAAGTTTGTATAGGTATTTCAAAGATGCCCAGAACTGAGTTAAACTTGGTATGTGTCCAACTCTTAGAAATAACTTCATGCCCCAATTCCCTTACTTCCAGCTAGTAAGGATCACATAATTCCTAACAAAGTTTTGACACAGATTCCCAATTCGGGCATTCAGAACATATAGCACGTTGCTGTAAGCAAGCACATTCTCATTCAAAGTTGCAAGTTACTATGTAGGAACAAGTTTGTATAGGTATTTCAAAGATGTCCAGAACTGAGCTAAACTTGGTATGTGTCCAACCTCTAGAAATAACTTCATGCCCCATCTCCCATACTTCCAGCTAGTAAGGATCACAAAATTCCTAACAAAGTTTTGACACAGATTCCCTTTTCGGGCATTCAGAACATGTAGCACGTTGCTGTAAGCAAGCACATTCTCATTCAAAGTTGCAAGTTACTATGTAGGAACAAGTTTGTATAGGTATTTCAAAGATGCCCAGAACTGAGCTTAACGTTGTATGTCTCCAACTCCCAGAAATAACTTCATGCCCCATCTCCCTTACTTCCATCTAGTAGAGATCACATAATTTCTAACAAAGTTTTGACACAGATTCCCAATTCGGGCATTCAGAACATATAGCACGTTGCTGTAAGCAAGCACATTTTCATTAAAGTTGCAAGTTACTATGTAGGAACAAGTTTGTATAGGTATTTCAAAGATGCCCGGAACTGAGCTAAACTTGGTATGTGTCCAACCTCTAGAAATAACTTCATGCCCCATCTCCCATACTTCCAGCTAGTAAGGATCACATAATTCCTAACAAAGTTTTGACACAGATTCCCAATTCAGGCATTCAGAACATGTAGCACGTTGCTGTAAGCAAGCACATTCTCATTCAAAGTTGCAAGTTACTATGTAGGAACAAGTTTGTATAGGTATTTCAAAGATGCCCAGAACTGAGCTTAACGTTGTATGTCTCCAACTCCCAGAAATAACTTCATGCCCCATCTCCCTTACTTCTATCTAGTAAGGATCACATAATTTCTAACAAAGTTTTGACACAGATTCCCAATTCGGGCATTCAGAACATATAGCACGTTGCTGTAAGGAAGCACATTCTCATTCAAAGTTGCAAGTTACTATGTAGGAACAAGTTTGTATAGGTATTTCAAAGATGCCCAGAACTGAGCTAAACGTTGTATGTCTCCAACTCCTAGAAATAACTTCATGCCCCATCTCCCTTACTTCCAGCTAGTAAGGATCACATAATTCCTAACAAAGTTTTGAACACAGATTCCCAATTCGGGCATTCAGAACATATAGCACGTTGCTGTAAGCAAGCACATTCTCATTCAAAGTTGCAAGTTACTATGTAGGAACAAGTTTGTATAGGTATTTCAAAGATGCCCAGAACTGAGCTAAACGTTGTATGTCTCCAGCTCATAGAAATAACTTCATGCCCCAACTCCCTTACTTCCAGCTTGTAAGGATCACATAATTCCTAACAATGATTTGACACAGATTCCCAATTCGGGCATTCAGAACATATAGCACGTTGCTGTAAGCAAGCACATTCTCATTCAAAGTTGCAAGTTACTATGTAGGAACAAGTTTGTATAGGTATTTCAAAGATGCCCAGAACTGAGCTAAACTTGGTATGTCTCCAACTCCTAGAAATAACTTCATGCCCCAACTCCCTTACTTCCAGCTAGTAAGGATCACATAATTCCTAACAAAGTTTTGACACAGATTCCCAATTCGGGCATTCAGAACATATAGCACGTTGCTGTAAGCAAGCACATTCTCATTCACAGTTGCAAGTTACTATGTAGGAACAAGTTTGTATAGGTATTTCAAAGATGCCCAGAACTGAGCTAAACGTTGTATGTGTCCAACATCTAGAAATAACTTCATGCCCCATCTCCCTTACTTCCAGCTAGTAAGGATCACATAATTCCTAACAAAGATTTGAACACAGATTCCCAATTCGGGCATTCAGAACATATAGCACGTTGCTGTAAGCAAGCACATTCTCATTCAAAGTTGCAAGTTTCTCTGTAGGAACAAGTTTGTATAGGTATTTCAAAGACGCCCAGAACTGAGCTAAATTTGGTATGTCTGCAACTCCTAGAAATAACTTCATGCCCCATCTCCCTTACATCCAGCTAGTAAGGATCACATAATTCCTAACAAAGTTTTGACACAGATTCCCACTTCGGGCATTCAGAACATATAGCACGTTGCTGTAAGCAAGCACATTCTCATTCAAAGTTGCAAGTTACTATGTAGGAACAAGTTTGTATAGGTATTTCAAAGATGCCCAGAACTGAGCTAAACGTTGTATGTCTCCAGCTCCTAGAAATAACTTCATGCCCCAACTCCCTTACTTCCAGCTTGTAAGGATCACATAATTTCTAACAAAGATTTGACACAGATTCCCAATTCGGGCATTCAGAACATATAGCACGTTGCTGTAAGCAAGGACATTCTCATTCAAAGTTGCAAGTTACTATGTAGGAACAAGTTTGTATAGGTATTTCAAAGATGCCCAGAACTGAGCTAAACGTTGTATGTCACCAACTCCTAGAAATAACTTCATGCCCCATCTCCCTTACTTCCAGCTAGTAAGGATCACATAATTCCTAACAAAGTTTTGACACAGATTCCCAATTCGGGCATTCAGAACATATAGCACAATGCTGTAAGCAAGCACATTCTCATTCAAAGTTGCAAGTTACTATGTAGGAACAAGTTTGTATAGGTATTTCAAAGATGCCCAGAACTGAGCTAAACTTGGTATGTCTCCAACTCCTAGAAATAACTTCATGCCCCAACTCCCTTACTTCCAGCTAGTAAGGATCACATAATTCCTAACAAAGTTTTGACACAGATTCCCAATTCGGGCATTCAGAACATATAGCACGTTGCTGTAAGCAAACACATTCTCATTCACAGTTGCAAGTTACTATGTAGGAACAAGTTTGTATAGGTATTTCAAAGATGCCCAGAACTGAGCTAAACGTTGTATGTGTCCAACCTCTAGAAATAACTTCATGCCCCATCTCCCTTACTTCCAGCTAGTAAGCATCACATAATTCCTAACAAAGATTTGAACACAGATTCCCAAATCGGGCATTCAGAACCTATAGCACGTTGCTGTAAGCAAGCACATTCTCATTCAAAGATGCAAGTTACTATGTAGGAACAAGTTTGTATAGGTATTTCAAAGATGCCCAGAACTGAGCTAAACTTGGTATGTCTCCAACTCCTAGAAATAACTTCATGCCCCAACTCCCTTACTTACACCTAGTAAGGATCACATAATTCCTAACAAAGTTTTGACACAGATTCCCAATTCGGGCATTCAGAGCATATAGTACGTTGCTGTAAGCAAGCACATTCTCATTCAAAGTTGCAAGTTACTATGTAGGAACAAGTTTGTATAGGTATTTCAAAGACGCCCAGAACTGAGCTAAACTTGGTATGTCTGCAACTCCTAGAAATAACTTCATGCCCCATCTCCCTTACTTCCAGCTAGTAAGGATCACATAATTCCTAACAAAGTTTTGACACAGATTCCCAATTCGGGCATTCAGAACATATAGCACGTTGCTGTAAGCAAGCACATTCTCATTCAAAGTTGCAAGTTACTATGTAGGAACAAGTTTGTATAGGTATTTCAAAGATGCCCAGAACTGAGCTAAACGTTGTATGTCTCCAACTCCTAGAAAAAACTTCATGTCCCATCTCCCTTACTTCCATCTAGTAAGATTCACATAATTCCTAACAAAGTTTTGACACAGATTCCCAATTCGGGCATTCAGAACATATAGCACGTTGCTGTAAGCAAGCACATTCTCATTCAAAGTTGCAAGTTACCATGTAAGAACAAGTTTGTATAGGTATTTCAAAGATGCCAAGAACTGAGCTAAACTTGGTATGTCTCCAACTCCTAGAAATAACTTCATGCCCCAACTCCCTTACTTCCAGATAGTAAGGATCACATAATTCCGAACAAAGTTTTGACACAGATTCCCAATTCGGGCATTCAGAACATATAGCACAATGCTGTAAGCAAGCACATTCTCATTCAAAGTTGCAAGTTACTATGTAGGAACAAGTTTGTATAGGTATTTCAAAGATGCCCAGAACTGAGCTAAACTTGGTATGTCTCCAACTCCTAGAAATAACTTCATGCCCCATCTCCGTTACTTTCAGCTAGTAAGGATCACATAATTCCTAACAAAGTTTTGACACAGATTCCCAATTCGGGCATTCAGAACATATAGCACGTTGCTGTAAGCAAACACATTCTCATTCAAAGTTGCAAGTTACTATGTAGGAACAAGTTTGTATAGGTATTTCAAAGATGCCCGGAACTGAGCTAAACTTGGTATGTGTCCAACCCCTGAAATAAGTTCATGCCCCAACTCCCTTACTTCCAGCTAGTAAGGATCACATAATTCCTAACAAAGTTTTGACACAGATTCCCAATTCGGGCATTTAGAACATATAGCACGTTGCTGTAAGCAAGCACATTCTCATTCAAAGTTGCAAGTTACTATGTAGGAACAAGTTTGTATAGGTATTTCAAAGATGCCCAGAACTGAGCTAAACTTGGTATGTCTCCAACTCCTAGAAATAACTTCATGCCCCATCTCCGTTACTTTCAGCTAGTAAGGATCACATAATTCCTAACAAAGTTTTGACACAGATTCCCAATTCGGGCATTCAGAACATATAGCACGTTGCTGTAAGCAAACACATTCTCATTCAAAGTTGCAAGTTACTATGTAGGAACAAGTTTGTATAGGTATTTCAAAGATGCCCAGAACTGAGCTAAACTTGGTATGTGTCCAACTCCTAGAAATAACTTCATGCCCCATCTCCCTTACTTCCAGCTACTAAGGATCACATAATTCCTAACAAAGTTTTGACAGAGATTCCCAATTCGGGCATTCAGAACATATAGCACGTTGCTGTAAGCAAGCACATTCTCATTCAACGTTGCAAGTTACTATGTAGGAATAAGTTTGTATAGGTATTTCAAAGATGCCCAGAACTGAGCTAAACTTGGTATGTCTCCAACTCCTGGAAATAACTTCATGCCCCATCTCCGTTACTTCCAGCTAGTAAGGATCACATAATTCCTAACAAAGTTCTGACACAGATTCCCACTTAGGGCATTCAGAACATATAGCACGTTGCTGTAAGCAAGCACATTCTCATTCAAAGTTGCAAGTTACTATGTAGGAACAAGTTTGTATAGGTATTTCAAAGATGTCCAGAACTGAGCTAAACTTGGTATGTCTCCAACTCCTAGAAATAACTTCATGCCCCATCTCCCTTACTTCCAGCTAGTAAGGATCACATAATTCCTAACAATGTTTTGACACAGATTCCCACTTCGGGCATTCAGAACATATAGCACGTTGCTGTAAGCAAGCACATTCTCATTCAAAGTTGCAAGTTACTATGTAGGAACAAGTTTGTATAGGTATTTCAAAGATGCCCAGAACTGAGCTAAACGTTGTATGTCTCCAGCTCCTAGAAATAACTTCATGCCCCAACTCCCTTACTTCCAGCTTGTAAGGATCACATAATTCCTAACAAAGATTTGACACAGATTCCCAATTCGGGCATTCAGAACATATAGCACGTTGCTGTAAGCAAGCACATTCTCATTCAAAGTTGCAAGTTACTATGTAGGATCAAGTTTGTATAGGTATTTCAAAGATGCCCAGAACTGAGCTAAACGTTGTATGTCTCCAACTCCTAGAAATAACTTCATGCCCCTTCTCCCTTACTTCCATCTAGTAAGGATCACATAATTCCTAACAACGTTTTGACACAGATTCCCAATTCGGGCATTCAGAACATATAGCACAATGCTGTAAGCAAGCACATTCTCATTCAAAGTTGCAAGTTACTATGTAGGAACAAGTTTGTATAGGTATTTCAAAGTTGCCCAAAACTGAGCTAAACGTTGTATGTGTCCAACCTCTAGAAATAACTTCATGCCCGATCTCCATTACTTCCATCTAGTAAGGATCACATAATTCCTAACAAAGTTTTGACACAGATTTCCAATTCGGGCATTCAGAACATATAGCACGTTGCTGTAAGCAAGCACATTCTCATTCAAAGTTGCAAGTTACTATGTAGGAACAAGTTTGTATAGGTATTTCAAAGATGCCCAGAACTGAGTTAAACTTGGTATGTGTCCAACTCTTAGAAATAAATTCATGCCCCAATTCCCTTACTTCCAGCTAGTAAGGATCACATAATTCCTAACAAAGTTTTGACACAGATTCCCACTTCGGGCATTCAGAACATATAGCACGTTGCTGTAAGCAAGCACATTCTCATTCAAAGTTGCAAGTTACTATGTAGGAACAAGTTTGTATAGGTATTTCAAAGATGTCCAGAACTGAGCTAAACTTGGTATGTGTCCAACCTCTAGAAATAACTTCATGCCCCATCTCCCATAATTCCAGCTAGTAAGGATCACAAAATTCCTAACAAAGTTTTGACACAGATTCCCTTTTCGGGCATTCAGAACATGTAGCACGTTGCTGTAAGCAAGCACATTCTCATTCAAAGTTGCAAGTTACTATGTAGGAACAAGTTTGTATAGGTATTTCAAAGATGCCCAGAACTGAGCTTAACGTTGTATGTCTCCAACTCCCAGAAATAACTTCATGCCCCATCTCCCTTACTTCCATCTAGTAGAGATCACATAATTTCTAACAAAGTTTTGACACAGATTCCCAATTCGGGCATTCAGAACATATAGCACGTTGCTGTAAGCAAGCACATTTTCATTAAAGTTGCAAGTTACTATGTAGGAACAAGTTTGTATAGGTATTTCAAAGATGCCCGGAACTGAGCTAAACTTGGTATGTGTCCAACCTCTAGAAATAACTTCATGCCCCATCTCCCATACTTCCAGCTAGTAAGGATCACATAATTCCTAACAAAGTTTTGACACAGATTCCCAATTCAGGCATTCAGAACATGTAGCACGTTGCAGTAAGCAAGCACATTCTCATTCAAAGTTGCAAGTTACTATGTAGGAACAAGTTTGTATAGGTATTTCAAAGATGCCCAGAACTGAGCTTAACGTTGTATGTCTCCAACTCCCAGAAATAACTTCATGCCCCATCTCCCTTACTTCTATCTAGTAAGGATCACATAATTTCTAACAAAGTTTTGACACAGATTCCCAATTCGGGCATTCAGAACATATAGCACGTTGCTGTAAGCAAGCACATTCTCATTCAAAGTTGCAAGTTACTATGTAGGAACAAGTTTGTATAGGTATTTCAAAGATGCCCAGAACTGAGCTAAACGTTGTATGTCTCCAACTCCTAGAAATAACTTCATGCCCCATCTCCCTTACTTCCAGCTAGTAAGGATCACATAATTCCTAACAAAGTTTTGAACACAGATTCCCAATTCGGGCATTCAGAACATATAGCACGTTGCTGTAAGCAAGCACATTCTCATTCAAAGTTGCAAGTTACTATGTAGGAACAAGTTTGTATAGGTATTTCAAAGATGCCCAGAACTGAGCTAAACTTGGTATGTCTCCAACTCCTAGAAATAACTTCAAGCCTCATCTCCCTTACTTCCAGCTAGTAAGGATCACATAATTCCTAACAAAGTTTTGACACAGATTCCCAATTTGGGCATTCAGAACATATAGCACGTTGCTGTAAGCAAGCACATTCTCATTCAACGTTGCAAGTTACTATGTAGGAACAAGTTTGTATAGGTATTTCAAAGATGCCCAGAACTGAGCTAAACTTGGTATGTCTCCAACTCCTAGAAATAACTTCATGCCCCATCTCCCTTACTTCTAGCTAGTAAGGATCACATAATTCCTAACAAAGTTTTGACACAGATTCCCACTTCGCGCATTCAGAACATATAGCACGTTGCTGTAAGCAAGCACATTCTCATTCAAAGTTGCAAGTTACTATGTAGGAACAAGTTTGTATAGGTATTTCAAAGATGCCCAGATCTGAGCTAAACTTGGTATGTCTCCAACTCCTAGAAATAACTTCATGCCCCAACTCCCTTGCTTCCAGCTAGTAAGGATCACATAATTCCTAACAAAGTTTTGACACAGATTCCGAATTCGGGCATTCAGAACATATAGCACGTTGCTGTAAGCAAGCACATTCTAATTCACAGTTGCAAGTTACTATGTAGGAACAAGTTTGTATAGGTATTTCAAAGATGCCCAGAACTGAGCTAAACGTTGTATGTGTCCAACCTCTAGAAATAACTTCATGTCCCATCTCCCTTACTTCCAGCTAGTAAGGATCACATAATTCCTAACAAAGTTTTGAACACAGATTCCCAATTCGGGCATTCAGAACATATAGCACGTTGCTGTAAGCAAGCACATTCTCATTCAAAGATGCAAGTTACTATGTAGGAACAAGTTTGTATAGGTATTTCAAAGATGCCCAGAACTGAGCTAAACTTGGTATGTCTCCAACTCCTAGAAATAACTTCATGCCCCATCTCCCTTACTTCCAGCTAGTAAGGATCACATAATTCCTAACAAAGTTTTGACACAGATTCCCAATTCGGGCATTCAGAACATATAGCACGTTGCTGTAAGCAAGCACATTCTCATTCAAAGTTGCAAGTTACTATGTAGGAACAAGTTTGTATAGGTATTTCAAAGATGCCCAGAACTGAGCTAAACGTTGTATGTCTCCAGCTCCTAGAAATAACTTCATACCCCAACTCCCTTACTTCAAGCTTGTAAGGATCACATAATTCCTAACAAAGATTTGACACAGATTCCCAATTCGGGCATTCAGAACATATAGCACGTTGCTGTAAGCAAGCACATTCTCATTCAAAGTTGCAAGTTACTATGTAGGAACAAGTTTGTATAGGTATTTCAAAGATGCCCAGAACTGAGCTAAACTTGGTATGTCTCCAACTCCTAGAAATAACTTCATGCCCCATCTCCCTTACTTCCAGCTAGTAAGGATCACATAATTCCTAACAAAGTTTTGACACAGATTCCGAAATCGGGCATTCAGAACATATAGCACGTTGCTGTAAGAAAGCACATTCTCATTCACAGTTGCAAGTTACTATGTAGGAACAAGTTTGTATAGGTATTTCAAAGATGCCCAAAATTGATCTAAACGTTGTATGTGTCCAACCTCTAGAAATAACTTCATGCCCCATCTCCCTTACTTCCAGCTAGTAAGGATCACATAATTCCTAACAAAGTTTTGAACACAGATTCCCAATTCGGGCATTCAGAACATATAGCACGTTGCTGTAAGCAAGCACATTCTCATTCAAAGATGCAAGTTACTATGTAGGAACAAGTTCGTATAGGTATTTCAAAGATGCCCAGAACTGAGCTAAACTTGGTATGTCTCCAACTCCTAGAAATAACTTCATGCCCCATCTCCCTTACTTCCAGCTAGTAAGGATCACATAATTCCTAACAAAGTTTTGACACAGATTCCCAATTCGGGCATTCAGAACATATAGCACGTTGCTGTAAGCAAGCACATTCTCATTCAAAGTTGCAAGTTACTATGCAGGAACAAGTTTGTATAGGTATTTCAAAGATCCCCAGAACTGAGCTAAACTTGGTATGTCTCCAACTCCTAGAAATAACTTCATGTCCCATCTCCCTTACTTCCAGCTAGTAAGGATCACATAATTCCTAACAAAGTTTTGACACAGATTCCCACTTCGCGCATTCAGAACATATAGCACGTTGCTGTAAGCAAGCACATTCTCATTCAAAGTTGCAAGTTACTATGTAGGAACAAGTTTGTATAGGTATTTCAAAGATGCCCAGAACTGAGCTAAACGTTGTAGGTCTCCAACTCCTAGAAATAACTTTATGCCCCAACTCCCTTATTTCCAGCTTGTAAGGATCACATAATTCCTAACAAAGATTTGACACAGATTCCCAATTCGGGCATTCAGAACATATAGCACGTTGCTGTAATCAAGCACATTCTCATTCAAAGTTGCAAGTTACTATGTAGGAACAAGTTTGTATAGGTATTTCAAAGATGCCCAGAACTGAGCTAAACTTGGTATGTGTCCAACCTCTAGAAATAACTTCATGCCCCATCTCCCATACTTCCAGCTAGTAAGGATCACATAATTCCTAACAAAGTTTTGACACAGATTCCCAATTCGGGCATTCAGAACATGTGGTGCGTTGCTGTAAGCAAGCACTTTCTCATTCAAAGTTGCAAGTTACTATGTAGGAACAAGTTTGTATAGGTATTTCAAAGATGCCCAGAACTGAGATTAACGTTGTATGTCTCCAACTCCCAGAAATAACTTCATGCCCCATCTCCCTTACTTCCATCTAGTAAGGATCACATAATTTCTAACAAAGTTTTGACTCAGATTCCCAATTCGGGCATTCAGAACATATAGCACGTTGCTGTAAGCAAGCACATTCTCATTCACAGTTGCAAGTTACTATGTAGGAACAAGTTTGTATAGGTATTTCAAAGATGCCCAGAACTGAGCTAAACCTTGTATGTGTCCAACCTCTAGAAATAACTTCATGCCCCATCTCCCTTACTTCCAGCTACTAAGGATCACATAATTCCTAACAAAGTTTTGAACACAGATTCCCAATTGGGGCATTCAGAACATATAGCACGTTGCTGTAAGCAAGCACATTCTCATTCAAAGATGCAAGTTACTATGTAGGAACAAGTTTGTATAGGTATTTCAAAGATGCAGAGAACTGAGTTAAACTTGGTATTCTCCAACTCCTAGAAATAACTTCATGCCCCATCTCCCTTTCTTCCAGCTAGTAAGGATCACATAATTCCTAACAAAGTTTTGACACAGATTCCCAATTCGGGCATTCAGAACATATAGCACGTTGCTGTAAGCAAGCACATTCTCATTCAAAGTTGCAAGTTACTATGTAGGAACAAGTTTGTATAGGTATTTCAAAGATGCCCAGAACTGAGCTAAACTTGGTATGTCTGCAATTCCTAGAGATAACTTCATGCCCCATCTCCCTTACTTCCAGCTAGTAAGGATCACATAATTCCTAACAAAGTTTTGACACAGATTCCCACTTCGGGCATTCAGAACATATAGCACTTTGCTGTAAGCAAGCACATTCTCATTCACAGTTGCAAGTTACTATGTAGGAACAAGTTTGTATAGGTATTTCAAAGATGCACAGAACTGAGCTAAACGTTGTATGTCTCCAGCTCCTAGAAATAACTTCATGCCCCAACTCCCTTACTTCCAGCTTGTAAGGATCACATAATTCCTAACAAAGATTTGACACAGATTCCCAATTCGGGCATTCAGAACATATAGCACGTTGCTGTAAGCAAGCACATTCTCATTCAAAGTTGCAAGTTACTATGTAGGAACAAGTTTGTATAGGTATTTCAAAGATGCCCAGAACTGAGCTAAACGTTGTATGTCTCCAACTACTAGAAAGAACTTCATGCCCCATCTCCCTTACTTCCAGCTAGTAAGGATCACATAATTCCTAACAAAGTTTTGACACAGATTCCCTATTCGGGCATTCAGAACATATAGCACAATGCTGTAAGCAAGCACATTCTCATTCAAAGTTGCAAGTTACTATGTAGGAACAAGTTTGTATAGGTATTTCAAAGATGCCCAGAACTGAGCTAGACTTGGTATGTCTCCAACTCCTAGAAACAACTTCATGACCCATCTCCCTTACTTCCAGCTGGTAAGGATCACATAATTCCTAACAAAGTTTTGACACAGATTCCCAATTCGGGCATTCAGAACATATAGCACGTTGCTGTAAGCAAGCACTTTCTCATTCCTAGTAGCAAGTTACTATGTAGGAACAAGTGTGTATAGGTATTTCAAAGATGTCCAGAACTGAGCTAAACTTGGTATGTCTCCAACTCTTAGAGATAACATCATGCACCATCTCCCTTACTTCCAGCTAGTAAGGATCACATAATTTCTAACAAAGTTTTAACACAGATTCCCAATTCGGGCATTCAGAACATATACCACATTGCTTTAAGCAAGCACTTTCTCGTTCCAAGTAGCAAGTTACTATGTAGGAACAAGTTTGTATAGGTATTTCAAAGATGCCCAGAACTGAGCTAAACTTGGTATGTCTCCAACTCCTAGAAATAACTTCATGCCCCATCTCCCTCACTTCCAACTAGTAAGGATCACATAACTCCTATCAATGTTTTGACACAAATTCCCAATTCGGGCATTCAGAACATATAGCACGTTGCTGTAAGCAAGCACTTTCTCAATCAATGTTGCAGGTTACTATGTAGAAGCAAGTTTGTATAGGACTTTCAAAGATCCCCAGAACTGAGCTAAACTTGGTATGTCTCCAACACCTAGAAATAACTTCATGTCCCATCTCCCTTACTTCCAGCTAGTAAGGATCACATAATTCCTTACAAAGTTTTGACACAGATTCGCAATTCGGGCATTCAGAACATATAGCACGTTGCTTTAAGCAAGCACTTTCTCATTCCAAGTAGCAAGTTACTATGTAGGAACAAGTTTGTATAGGTATTTCAAGGAAGCCCAGAACTGAGCTAAACGTGTTATGTCTCCAACTCCTAGAAATAACTTCATGCCCCATCTCCCTTACTTCCAGCTAGTAAGGATCACATAATTCCTAACAAAATTTTGACGCAGATTCTCAATTCGGGCATTCAGAACATATACCACGTTCCTTTAAGAAAACATGTTCTCATTCCAAGTAGCAAGTTACTATGTAGGAACAAGTTTGTATAGCTATTTTAAAGATGCCCAGAACTGAAGTAAACTTGGTATGTCTCCAACTCCTAGAAATAACTTCATGCCCCGTCTCCCTTACTTCCAGCTAGTAAGGATCACATAATTCCAAACAAAGTTTTGAAACAGATTCCCAATTCGTGCATTCAGAACATATAACACGTTGCTTTAAGCATGCACTTTCTCATTCCAAGTAGCAAGTTATTATGTAGGAACAAGTTTGTATAGGTATTTCAAAGATGCACAGAACTGAGCTACACTTGGTGCGTCTCCAACTCCTAGAAATAACTTCAGGCCCCATCTCCCTTACGTCCAGCTAGTAAAGATCACATAATTTGTAAAAAAGTTTTGACACAGATTCCCAATTCGGGCATTCAGAACCTATAGCACGTTGCTTTAAGCAAGCACTTTCTCATTCCATGTAGCAAGTTACTATGTAGGAACAAGTTTGTATAGGTATTTCAAAGATGCCGAGAACTGAGCTAAACTTGCTATGTCTCCAGCTCATAGAAATAACTTCAGGCCCCATCTCCCTCACTTCCAGCTAGTAAGGATCACATAATTCTTAACAAATATTTGACACAGATTCCCAATTCGAGCATTCAGAACATATAGCACTTTTCTTTAAGCAAACATTTTTTCATTCCAAGTAGCAAGTTACTATGTAGGAACAAGTTTTTATAGCTATTTCAAAGATGCCCAGTACTGAGCTAAACTTGGTATGTCTCCAACTCCTAGAAATAACTTCATGCCCCATCTCCCTTACTTCCAGCTATTAAGGATCACATAATTCCTAACAAAGTTTTGACACAGATTCCCAATTCTGGCATTCAGAACATATACCACATTGCTTTAAGCAAGCACTTTCTCATTCCAAGTAGCAAGTTACTATGTAGGATCAAGTTTGAATAGGTATTTCAAGGAAGCCCAGAACTGAGCTAAACGAAGTATGTCTCCAACTCCTAGAAATAACTTCATGCCCCATCTCCCTTACTTCCAGCTAGTAAGGATCACATAATTCCTAACAAAGTTTTGACACAGATTCCCAATTCGGGCATTCAGAACATATAGCACGCTACTGTAAGTAAGCACATTGTCATTCAAAGTTGCAAGTTACTGGAGTGACGTCAGCATCATGGCGGAGTGAGCTTTCCCGTGAATTCTTCCCCCACAAAATACAACAAAAGTAACAGCCACAGACAAACAACGGAATCCCAGACAGTCAAAAGCTGGAGCGGAGGGATCCACACTGCCGCACATCTGAGAGCGGAAAGTGCTGGGCCCCCGGAGGAAGTGGGGAGAGGTAAGGAGAACTCCGCTCCCTCCCCATCAGATCAGCGATCCGGTCCGCGCGGCTCCCAGAGAGGGGGGAGGGGCGGCCCTCGGCGGGAAACTGCAGCTCTTCGGGCGCTCTCAACCAGTGGGAAACTCCCGCACAGAGGGCTCAGAGGAGCCACAGGGCTACCATCAACATCTGAGCAACCCAGAGAGCGGATAAAGAGGGGCAAACAAGAAGCCTCCCACGTCAGGGACCCAGAGGGCAAAAGAGAGAGCTCCCCCCTCCCCACAACCCGGAGTCTGCAGCTCGACCAGATCTAGCGGTCCGAGGCAGACCTGAATAAATTGGACTGGACCCGTGGATCGCAGTGGGGAAAAGAAACAAAACAAAACAAAACAAAACAAAACTGCGGATCGCAGCAGAAAAACTGGGGCAGAGCGCAGGGGGCTTAGACTACACAGCCCTTCACCACCACACAGTGGCGGCAGGTGGAAAGTGCAACCAGAGACTTCCAGGATGAGGAAAACCAAAACCAACAAAGTTGCAAGTTACTATGTAGGAACAAGTTTGTATAGGTATTTCAAAGATGCCCAGAACTGAGCTAAACTTGGTATGTCTCCAACTCCTAGAAATAACTTCATGCCCCATCTCCCTTACTTCCAGCTAGTAAGGATGACATAATTCCTAACAAATTTTTGACACAGATTCCCAATTCGGGCATTCAGAACATATAGCACGTTGCTTTAAACAAGCACTTTCTCATTCCAAGTAGCAAGTCACTATGTAGGAACAGGTTTGTATAGGTAATTCAAAGATGCCCACAACTGAGCTAAACTTGGTATGTCTCCAACTCCTAGAAATAACTCCATGCCCCATGTCCCTTAAATCCAGCTAGTAAGGATCACATAATTCCTAACAAAGTTTTGACACAGATTCCCAATTCGGGCATTCAGAACATTTAGTACGTTGCTATAAGCAAGCACTTTCTCAATTAAAGTTGCAAGTTACTATGTAGGAACAATTTTGTATAGGTATTTCAAAGATGCCCAGAACTGAGCTAAACTTGGTATGTCTCCAACACCTAGAAATAACTTCATGCCCCATCTCCCTTACTTCCAGCTAGTAAGGATCACATAATTCCTTACAAAGTTTTGACACAGATTCGCAATTCGGGCATTCAGAACATATAGCACGTTGCTTTAAGCAAGCACTTTCTCATTCCAAGTAGCAAGTTACTATGTAGGAACAAGTTTGTATAGGTATTTCAAGGAAGCCCAGAACTGAGCTAAACGTGGTATGTCTCCAACTCCTAGAAATAACTTCATGCCCCATCTCCCTTACTTCCAGCTAGTAAGGATCACATAATTCCTAACAAAATTTTGACACAGATTCTCAATTCGGGCATTCAGAACATATACCACGTTGCTTTAAGAAAACATTTTCTCATTCCAAGTAGCAAGTTACAATGTAGGAACAAGTTTGTATAGCTATTTTAAAGATGCCCAGAACTGAAGTAAACTTGGTATGTCTCCAACTCCTAGAAATAACTTCATGCCCCGTCTCCCTTACTTCCAGCTAGTAAGGATCACATAATTCCAAACAAAGTTTTGAAACAGATTCCCAATTCGTGCATTCAGAACATATAACACGTTGCTTTAAGCATGCACTTTCTCATTCCAAGTAGCAAGTTATTATGTAGGAACAAGTTTGTATAGGTATTTCAAAGATGCACAGAACTGAGCTACACTTGGTGCGTCTCCAACTCCTAGAAATAACTTCAGGCCCCATCTCCCTTACGTCCAGCTAGTAAAGATCACATAATTTGTAAAAAAGTTTTGACACAGATTCCCAATTCGGGCATTCAGAACCTATAGCACGTTGCTTTAAGCAAGCACTTTCTAATTCCAAGTAGCAAGTTACTATGTAGGAACAAGTTTGTATAGGTATTTCAAAGATGCCCAGAACTGAGCTAAACTTGGTATGTCTCAACTCCTAGAAATAACTTCATGCCTCATCTCCCTTACTTCCAGCTAGTAAGGATCACATAATTCCTAACAAAGTTTTGACACAGATTCCCAATTCGGGCATTCAGAACATATGCCACGTTGCTTTAAGCTAGCACTTTCTCATTCCAAGTAGCAAGTTACTATGTAGGAACAAGTTTGTATAGGTATTTCAAAGATGCCCAGAACTGAGCTAAACTTTGTATGTCTCCAACTCCTAGAAATACCTTCATGCCCCATCTCCCTTACTTTCAACTAGTAAGGATCACATAATTCCTAACAAAGTTACGACACAGATTCCCAATTCGGGCATTCAGAACATATAGCACGTTGCTTTAAGCCAGCACTATCTCATTCCAAGTAGCAAGTTACTATGTAGGAACAAGTTTGTATAGGTATTTCAAAGATGCCCAGAACTGAGCTAAACTTGGTATGTCTCAACTCCTAGAAATAACTTCATGCCCCATCTCCCTTACTTACAGCTAGTAAGGATCACATAATTCCTAACAAAGATTTGACACAGATTCCCAATTCGGGCATTCAGAACATATAGCACTTTGCTTTAAGCAAACATTTTCTCATTCCAAGTAGCAAGTTACTATGTAGGAACAAGTTTGTATAGCTATTTCAAAGATGCCCAGTACTGAGCTAAACTTGGTATGTCTCCAACTCCTAGAAATAACATCATGCCCCATCTCCCTTACTTCCAGCTAGTAAGGATCACATAATTCCTTACAATGTTTTGACACAGATTCCCAATTCGGGCATTCAGAACATATAGCACGTTGCTTTAAGCAAGCACTTTCTCATTCCAAGTAGCAAGTTACTATGTAGGAACAAGTTTGTATAGGTATTTCACGGAAGCCCAGAACTGAGCTAACGTGGTATGTCTCCTACTCCTAGAAATAACTTCATGCCCCATCTCCCTTACTTCCAGCTAGTAAGGATCACATAATTCCTAACAAAGTTTTGACACAGATTCCCAATTCGGGCATTCAGAACATATAGCACGTTGCTTTAAGCAAGCACATTCTGATTCAAAATTGCAAGTTACTATGTAGGAGCAAGTTTCTATAGGACTTTCAAAGCTCCCCAGAACTGAGCAAACCTTGGTATGTCTCCAACACCTAGAAATAACTTCATGCCCCATCTCCCTTACTTCCATCTAGTAAGGATCACATAATTCCTAACAAAATTTTGACACAGATTCCCAATTCGGGCATTCAGAACATATAGCACGTTGCTTTAAACAAGCACTTTCTCATTTCAAGTAGCAAGTTACTATGTAGGAACAAGTTTGTATAGGTACTTGAAAGAAGCCCAGAACTGAGCTAAACTTTGTGTGTCTCCAACTCATAGAAATAACTTCATGCCCCATCTCCCTTACTTCCAGCTAGTAAGAATCACATAATTCCTAACAAAGTTTTGACACAGATTCCCAATTCGGGCATTCAGAACAATAAGCACGTTGTTTTAAGCAAGCACTTTCTCATTCCAAGTAACAAGTTACTATGTAGGAACAAGTTTGTATAGGTATTTCAAAGATGCCCAGAACTGAGCGAAAGTGGGTATGTCTCCAACTCATAGAAATAACTTCATGCCCCATCTCTCTTACTTCCATCTAGTAAGCATCACATAATTCCTAACAAAGTTTTGACACAGATTCCCAATTCGGGCATTCAGAACATATAGCACGTTGCTTTAAGCAAGCACTGTCTCATTCCAAGTAGCAAGTTACTATGTAGGAACAAGTTTGTATAGGTATTTCAAAGATGCCCAGAACTGAGCTAAACTTTGTATGTCTCCAACTCCTAGAAATAACTTCATGCCACATCTCCCTTTCGTCCAGCTAGTAAGGATCACATAATTCCTAACAAAGTTTTGACACAGATTCCCAATTCGGGCATTCAGATCATAGAGCACGTTGCTTTAAGCAAGCACATTCTCATTCAAAGTTGCAAGTTACTATGTAGGAACAAGTTTGTATAGGACTTTCAAAGATCCCCAGAACTGAGCTAAACTAGTTATGCCTCCAACTCCTAGAAATAACTTCATGACCCATCTCCCTTACTTCCAGCTAGTAAGGATCACATAATTCCTAACAAAGTTTTGACACAGATTCCCAATTCGGGCATTCAGAACATAGAGCACGTTGCTTTAAGCAAGCATTTTCTCATTCCAAGTAGCAAGTTACAATATAGGAACAAGTTTGTATAGGTATTTCAAAGATGCCCAGAACTGAGCTAAAATTCGTATGTCTCCAACTCCTAGAAATAACTTCTTGCCCCATCTCACTTACTTCCAGCTAGTAAGGATCACATAATTCCTAACAAAGTTTTGACACAGATTCCCAGTTCGGGCATTCAGAACATATATCACGTTGCTTTAAGCAAGCACTTTCTCATTCCAAGGAGCACGTTTCTATGTAGGAAAATGTTGGTATAGGTATTTCAAAGAAGCCCATAACTGAGCTAAACTTGGTATGTCTCCAACTCTTAGAAATAACTTCATGCCCCATCTCCCTTACTTTCAACAAGTAAGGATCACATAATTCCTAACAAAGTTACGACACAGATTCCCAATTCGGGCATTCAGAACATATAGCACGTTGCTTTAAGCAAGCACATTCTCATTCCAAGTAGGAAATTACTATGTAGGAACAAGTTTGTATAGGACTTTCGAAGATCCCCAGAACTGACCTAAATTTGGTATGTCTCCAACTCCTAGAAATAACTTCATGCCCCATCTCCCTTACTTCCAGCTAGTAAGGATCACATAATTCCTAACAAAGTTTTGACACAGATTCCCAATTCGAGCATTCAGAACATATAGCACGTTGCTTTAAGCAAGCACTTTCTCATTCCAAGTAGCAAGTTACTATGTACGAACAAGTTTGTATAGTTATTTCTAAGATGCCCACAACTGAGCTAAACTTGGTATGTCTCCAACTCCTAGAAATAACTTCATGCCCCATCTCCCTAACTTCCAGCTAGTATGGATCACATAACTCCTAACAAACTTTTGACACAGATTCGCAATTCGGGCATTCAGAACATATAGGAGGTTGGTTTAAGTAAGCTCTTTCTCATTCCAAGTAGCAAGTTTCTATGAAGGAACAAGTTTGTATAGGTATTTCAAAGATGCCCAGAACTGAGCTAAACTTGGTATGTCTCCAACTCCTAGAAATAACTTCATGCCCCATCTCACTTACTTCCAGCTAGTAAGGATCACATAATTCCTAACTAAGATTTGAAACAGATTCCCAATTCGGGCATTCAGAACATAGAGCACGTTGCTTTAAGCAAGCACTTTTTCATTCCAAGTAGCAAGTTACCTTTAGGGACAAGTTTGTATAGGTATTTGAATGAAGCCCATAACTGAGCTAAACTTGGTATGTCTCCAACTCCTAGAAATAACTTCATGCCCCATCTCCCTTACTTCCAGCTAGTAAGGACAACATAATTCCAAACAAAGTTTTGACACAGATTCCCAATTCGGGCATTCAGAACATGTAGCCCGTTGCTTTAAGCAAGCACTTTCTTATTCCAAGTAGAAAGTTACTATGAAGGAACAAGTTTGTATAGGTTTTTCAAAGATGCCAAGAATTGAGCTAAAGTGGGTATGTCTCCAACTCCTAGAAATAACTTCATGCCCCATCTTCCTTACTTCCAGCTAGTAAGGATCACATAATTCCTAACAAAGTTTTGACACAGATTCCCAATTCGGGCATTCAGAACATATAGCACGTTGCTTTAAGCAAGCACATTCTGATTCAAAATTGCAAGTTACTATGTAGGAGCAAGTTTCTATAGGACTTTCAAAGCTCCCCAGAACTGAGCAAACCTTGGTATGTCTCCAACACCTAGAAATAACTTCATGCCCCATCTCCCTTACTTCCATCTAGTAAGGATCACATAATTCCTAACAGAATTTTGACACAGATTCCCAATTCGGGCATTCAGAACAATAAGCACGTTGTTTTAAGCAAGCACTTTCTCATTCCAAGTAACAAGTTACTATGTAGGAATAAGTTTGTATAGGTATTTCAAAGATGCCCAGAACTGAGCGAAAGTGGGTATGTCTCCAACTCATAGAAATAACTTCATGCCCCATCTCTCTTACTTCCATCTAGTAAGCATCACATAATTCCTAACAAAGTTTTGACACAGATTCCCAATTCGGGCATTCAGAACATATAGCACGTTGCTTTAAGCAAGCACTGTCTCATTCCAAGTAGCAAGTTACTATGTAGGAACAAGTTTGTATAGGTATTTCAAAGATGCCCAGAACTGAGCTAAACTTTGTATGTCTCCAACTCCTAGAAATAACTTCATGCCACATCTCCCTTTCGTCCAGCTAGTAAGGATCACATAATTCCTAACAAAGTTTTGACACAGATTCCCAATTCGGGCATTCAGATCATAGAGCACGTTGCTTTAAGCAAGCACATTCTCATTCAAAGTTGCAAGTTACTATGTAGGAACAAGTTTGTATAGGACTTTCAAAGATCCCCAGAACTGAGCTAAACTAGTTATGCCTCCAACTCCTAGAAATAACTTCATGACCCATCTCCCTTACTTCCAGCTAGTAAGGATCACATAATTCCTAACAAAGTTTTGACACAGATTCCCAATTCGGGCATTCAGAACATAGAGCACGTTGCTTTAAGCAAGCATTTTCTCATTCCAAGTAGCAAGTTACAATATAGGAACAAGTTTGTATAGGTATTTCAAAGAAGCCCAGAACTGAGCTAAAATTCGTATGTCTCCAACTCCTAGAAATAACTTCTTGCCCCATCTCACTTACTTCCAGCTAGTAAGGATCACATAATTCCTAACAAAGTTTTGACACAGATTCCCAGTTCGGGCATTCAGAACATATATCACGTTGCTTTAAGCAAGCACTTTCTCATTCCAAGGAGCACGTTTCTATGTAGGAAAATGTTGGTATTGGTATTTCAAAGAAGCCCATAACTGAGCTAAACTTGGTATGTCTCCAACTCTTAGAAATAACTTCATGCCCCATCTCCCTTACTTTCAACAAGTAAGGATCACATAATTCCTAACAAAGTTACGACACAGATTCCCAATTCGGGCATTCAGAACATAGAGCACGTTGCTTTAAGCAAGCACTTTCTCATTCCAAGTAGGAAATTACTATGTAGGAACAAGTTTGTATAGGACTTTCGAAGATCCCCAGAACTGACCTAAATTTGGTATGTCTCCAACTCCTAGAAATAACTTCATGCCCCATCTCCCTTACTTCCAGCTAGTAAGGATCACATAATTCCTAACAAAGTTTTGACACAGATTCCCAATTCGAGCATTCAGAACATATAGCACGTTGCTTTAAGCAAGCACTTTCTCATTCCAAGTAGCAAGTTACTATGTACGAACAAGTTTGTATAGTTATTTCTAAGATGCCCACAACTGAGCTAAACTTGGTATGTCTCCAACTCCTAGAAATAACTTCATGCCCCATCTCCCTAACTTCCAGCTAGTATGGATCACATAACTCCTAACAAACTTTTGACACAGATTCGCAATTCGGGCATTCAGAACATATAGCAGGTTGGTTTAAGTAAGCTCTTTCTCATTCCAAGTAGCAAGTTTCTATGAAGGAACAAGTTTGTATAGGTATTTCAAAGATGCCCAGAACTGAGCTAAACTTGGTATGTCTCCAACTCCTAGAAATAACTTCATGCCCCATCTCACTTACTTCCAGCTAGTAAGGATCACATAATTCCTAACTAAGTTTTGAAACAGATTCCCAATTCGGGCATTCAGAACATAGAGCACGTTGCTTTAAGCAAGCACTTTTTCATTCCAAGTAGCAAGTTACCATGTAGGGACAAGTTTTTATAGGTATTTGAATGAAGCCCATAACTGAGCTAAACTTGGTATGTCTCCAACTCCTAGAAATAACTTCATGCCCCATCTCCCTTACTTCCAGCTAGTAAGGACAACATAATTCCAAACAAAGTTTTGACAAAGATTCCCAATTCGGGCATTCAGAACATGTAGCCCGTTGCTTTAAGCAAGCACTTTCTTATTCCAAGTAGAAAGTTACTATGAAGGAACAAGTTTGTATAGGTTTTTCAAAGATGCCAAGAATTGAGCTAAAGTGGGTATGTCTCCAACTCCTAGAAATAACTTCATGCCCCATCTTCCTTACTTCCAGCTAGTAAGGATCACATAATTCCTAAGAAAGTTTTGACACAGATTCCCAATTCGGGCATTCAGAACATATAGCACGTTGCTGTAAGTAAGCACATTCTCATTCAAAGTTGCAAGTTACAATGTAGGAACAAGTTTGTTTAGGTATTTCAAAGATCCACAGAACCGAGCTAAATTTGGTATTTCTCCAACTCCAAGAAATAACTTCAGGCCCCATCTCCCTCACTTCCAGCTAGTAAGGATCACATAATTCCCAACAAAGATTTGACTCAGATTCCCAATTCGGGCATTCAGAACATATAGCACGTTGCTTTAAGCAAGCAGTTTCTCATACCAAGTAGCAAGTTACTATGTAGGAACAAGTTTGTATAGGTATTTCAAAGATGCCCAGTACTGAGCGAAAGTGGGTATGTCTCCAACTCCTAGAAATAACTTCAGGCCCCATCTCCCTTACTTCCATCTAGTAAGGATCACATAATTCCTAACAAAGTTTTGACACAGATTCCCAATTCGGGCACTCAGATCATAGAGCACGTTGCTTTAAGCAAGCACTTTCTCATTCCAAGTAGCAAGATTGTATGAAGGAACAAGTTGGTATAGGTATTTCAAGATGCCCAGAACTGAGCTAAACTTGGTATGTTTCCAAATCCTAGAAATAACTTCATGCCCCATCTCCCTTACTTCCAGCTAGTAAGGATCACATAATTCCTAACAAAGTTTTGAGACAGATTCGCAATTCGGGCATTCAGAACATATAGCACGTTGCTGTAAGCAAGCACATTCTCATTCAAAGTTGCAAGTTACTATGTAGGAACAAGTTCATATAGGACTTTCAAAGATCCCCAGAACTGAGTTAAACTCGGTATGTCTCCAACTCCTAGAAATAACTTCAGGCCCCATCTCCCTTACTTCCAGCTAGTAAGGATCACATATTTCCTAACAAAGTTTTGACACAGATTCCCAATTCGGGCATTCAAAACATATAGCACTTTGCTTTAAGCTAGCACTTTCTCATTCCAAGTAGCAAATTACTATGTAGGAACAAGTTTGTATAGGTATTTCAAAGATGCCGAGAACTGAACTAAACTTGCTATGTCTCCAACTCCTAGAAATAACTAAAGGCCCCATCTCCCTCACATCCAGCTAGTAAGGATCACATAATTCCTAACAAAGTTTGGACACAGATTCCTAATTCGGTCATTCAGAACATAGAGCACGTTGCTTTAAGCAAACATTTTCTCATTCCAAGTAGCAAGTTACTATGTAGAAACAAGTTTGTATAGCTATATCAACGATGCCCAGAACTGAGCTAAACTTTGTATGTCTCCAACTCCTAGAAATAACGACATACCCCATCTCCCTTACTTCCAGCTAGTAAGGATCACATAATTCCTAACAAAGTTTTGACACAGATTCCCATTTCTGGCATTCAGAACATATAGTACGTTGCTGTAAGCAAGCACTTTCTCATTCAAAGTTGCTAGTTCATATGTAGGAACAAGTTTGTATAGGTATTTCAAAGATGCCCAGAACTGAGCAAATCTTGGTATGTCTCCAACTCCTAGAAATAACTTCATGCCACATCTCCCTTACTTCCAGCTAGTAAAGATCACATAATTACTAACAAAGTTTTGACACAGATTCCCAATTCGGGCATTCAGAACATATAGCACGTTGCATTAAGCAAGCACATTCTCTTTCAAAGTTGCAAGTTACTATGTAGGAACAAGTTTGTATAGGACTTTCAGAGATCCCCAGAACTGAGCTAAATTGGTACGTCTCCAACTCCTAGAAATAACTTCATGCCTCATCTCCCTTACTTCCAGCTAGTAAGGATTACATAATTCCTAACAAAGTTTTGACACAGATTCCCAATTCGGGCATTCAGAACATATAGCACGTTGCTTTAAGCAAGCATTTTTTCATTCCAACTAGCAAGTTACTATGTAGGAACAAGTTTGTATACGTATTTCAAAGATGCCCAGAACTGAGCTAAACTTAGTATGTCTCCAAATCCTAGAAATATCTTCAGGCCCCATCTCCCTCACTTCAAACTAGTAAGGATCACATATTTCCTAACAAAGATTTGACAAAGATTCCCAATTCGAGCATTCAGAACATATAGCGCGTTGCTTTAAGCAATCACTTTCTCATTCCAAGTACCAAGTTACTATGTAGGAACAAGTTTGTATAGCTATTTCAAAGATGCCCAGAACTGAGATAATCTTGGTATGTCTCCAACTCCATGAAGTAACTTCATGCCCCATATCCCTTACTTCCAGCTAGTAAGGATCACATATTTCCTAACAAAGCTTTGACACAGAATCCCAATTCGGGCATTCAGAACATATAGCTCGTTGCTTTAAGCAATCACTATCTCATTCCAAGTAGCAAGTTACTATGTAGGAACAAGTTTGTATAGGTATTTCAAAGATGCCCAGAACTGAGCTAAACTTTGTATGTCTCCAACTCCTAGAAATAAATTCATGCCCCATCTCACTTACTTCCAGCTAGTAGGGATCACATAATTCCTAACAAAGTTTTGACACAGATTCCCAATTCGGGCATTCAGAACATATAGCACGTTGCTTTAAGCAAGTACTTTCTCATTCCAAGTAGCAAGTTACTATCTAGGAACCAGTTTGTATAGGTATTTCAAAGATGCCCAAAACTGAGCTAAACTTGGATGTCTCCAACTCCTAGAAATAACTTCATGCCCCAACTCCCTTACTTCCAGCTAGTAAGGATCACATAATTCCTAACAATGTTTTGACACAAATTCCCATTTCGGGCATTCAGAACATATAGTACGTTGCTGTAAGCAAGCACTTTCTCATTCAAAGTTGCAAGTTCATATGTAGAAACAAGTTTGTATAGGTATTTCAAAGATGCCCAGAACTTAGCTAATTTTGGTATGTCTCCAACTTCTAGAAATCACTTCATGCCCCATCTCCCTTACTTGCAGCTAGTAAGGATGACATAATTCCTAACAAATATTTGACACAGATTGCAAATTAGGGCATTCAGAACATACAGCACGTTGAAGTAAGCAAGCTCATTCTCATTCAAAGTTGCAAGATACTATATAGGAACAAGTTTGCATAGGAATTTCAAAGATCCCCAGAACTGAGCTAATCTTGGTATGTCTCCAACTCCTAGAAATAACATCAGGCCCCATCTCCGTCACTTCCAGCTAGTAAGGATCACATAATTCCTAACAAAGTTTTGACACAGATTCCAATTCGGGCATTCAGAACATATAGCACGTTGCTTTAAGCAAACATTTTCTCATTCCAAGTAGCAAGTTGCTATGTAGGAACAAGTTTGTATAGCTTTTTCAAAGATCCCCAGAACTGAGCTAAACTTGGTATGTCTCCAACTCCTAGAAGTAACTTCATGCCCCATCTCCCTTACTTCCAGCTAGTAAGGATCACATAATTCCTAACAAAGTTTGACACAGATTCCCAATTCGGGCATTCAGAACACATAGCACGTTGCTTTAAGCAATCACTTTCTCATTCCAAGTAGCAAGTTACTATGTAGGAACAAGTTTGTATAGGTATTTCAAAGATGCCCAGAACTGAGCTAAACTTGGTATGTCTCCATCTCCTAGAAATAACTTCATGCCCCATCTCCCTTACTTCCAGCTAGTAAGGATCACATAATTCCTAACAAAGTTTTGACACAGATTCCCATTTTGGGCATTAAGAACATATAGTACGTTGCTGTAAGCAAGCACTTTCTCATTCAAAGTTGCAAGTTCATATGTAGGAACAAGTTTGTATAGGTATTTCAAAGATGCCCAGAACTGAGCTAATCTTGGTATGTCTCCAACACCTAGAAATAACTTCACGCCCCATCTCCCTTACTTCCAGCTAGTAAGGATCACATTATACCTAACAAAGTTTTGACACAGATTCCCAATTCGGGAATTCAGAACATATAGGACGTTGCTTTAAGCAAGCACGTTCTCATTCCAAGTAGCAAGTTTCTATGTAGGAACAAGTTTGTATAGGTATTTCAAAGATGCCGAGAACTGAACTAAACTTGCTATGTCTCAAACTCCTAGAAATAACTTCATGCCCCATCTCACTTACTTCCAGCTAGTAAGGATCACATAATTCCTAACAAAGTTTTGACACAGATTTCCAATTCGGGCATTCAGAACATATAGCACGTTGCTTTAAGCAAGCACTTTCTCATTCAAACTATCAAGTTACTATGTAGGAACAAGTTTGTATAGGTATTTCAAGATGCCCAGAACTGAGCTAAAGTGGGTATGTCTCCAACTCCTAGAAATACCTTCATGCCCCATCTCCCTTACTTCCAGCTGGTAAGGATCACATAATTCCTAACAAAGTTTTGACACAGATTCCCAATTCGGGCATTCAGAACATATAGCACGTTGCTGTAAGCAAGCACATTCTCATTCAAAGTTGCAAGTTACTATGTAGGAACAAGTTCATATAGGACTTTCAAAGATCCCCAGAACTGAATTAAACTCGGTATGTCTCCAACTCCTAGAAATAACTTCATGCCCCATCTCCCTTACTTCCAGCTAGTAAGGATCATATAATTCCTAACAAAGTTTTGACACAGATTCCCAATTCGGGCATTCAGAACATGTAGCACGTAGCTTTAAGCAGGCACTGTCTCATTCCAAGTAGCAAGTTACTATGTAGGAACAAGTTTGTATAGGTATTTCAAAGATGCCCAGAACTGAGCTAAACTTGGTATGTCTCCAACTCCTAGAAATAACTTCAGGCCTCATCTCTCTTACTTACAGCTAGCAAGGATCACATAATTCCTAACAAAGTTTTGACACAGATTCCCAATTCGGGCATTCAGATCATAGAGCACGTTGCTTTAAGCAAGCAGTTTCTCATTCCGAGTTGCAAGTTTCTATGAAGGAATAAGTTTGTATAGGTATTTCAAAGATGCCCAGAACTGAGCTAAATTTGGTATGTCTAAAACTCCTAGAAATAACTTCATGCCCCCTCTCCCTTACTTCCATCTAGTAAGGATCACAAAATTCCTAACAAAGTTTTGACACAGATTCCCAATTCGGGCATTCAGAACATAGAGCACGTTGCTTTAAGCAAGCACTTTCTCATTCAATGTTGCGAGTTCATATGTAGGAACAAGTTTGTATAGGTATTTCAAAGATGCCCAGAACTGAGCTAAACTTGGTATGTCTCAAACTCCTGGAAAAAACTTCATGCCACATCTCCCTCACTTCCAGCTAGTAAGGATCACATAATTCCTAACAAAGTTTTGACACAGATTCCCAATTTGTGCATTCAGAACATATAGCACGTTGCTTTAAGCAAGCACGTTCTCATTCCACGTAGCAAGTTACTATGAAGGAACATGTTTGTATAGGTAATTCAAAGATGCCCAGAACTGAGCTAAACTTGGAATGTCTCCAACTCCTAGAAATAACATCAGGCCCCATCTCCCTTACTTCCAGCTAGTAAGGATCACATAATTCCTAACAAAGTTTTGACACAGATTCCCAATTCGGGCATTTAGAACATATAGCACGTTGCTGTAAGCAAGCACTTTCTCATTCAAAGTTGCAAGTTACTATGTAGGAACAAGTTCATATAGGACTTTCAAAGATCCCCAGAACTGAATTAAACTCGGTATGTCTCCAACTCCTAGAAATAACTTCAGGCCACATCTCCCTTACTTCCAGCTAGTAAGGATCGCATGATTCCTAACAAAGTTTTGACACAGATTCCCAATTCGGGCATTCAGAACATATAGCACGTTGCTTCAGCAAGCACTTTCTCATTCCAAGTAGCAAGTTACTATGTAGGAACAAGTTTGTATAGGTATTTCAAAGATGCCCAAAACTGAGCTAAACTTGGATGTCTCCAACTCCTAGAAATAACTTCATGCCCCAACTCCCTTACTTCCAGCTAGTAAGGATCACATAATTCCTAACAATGTTTTGACACAAATTCCCATTTCGGGCATTCAGAACATATAGTACGTTGCTGTAAGCAAGCACTTTCTCATTCAAAGTTGCAATTTCATATGTAGAAACAAGTTTGTATAGGTATTTCAAAGATGCCCAGAACTGAGCTAATCTTGGTATGTCTCCAACTCCTAGAAATCACTTCATGCCCCATCTCCCTTACTTCCAGCTAGTAAGGATCACATAATTCCTAACAAATATTTGACACAGATTGCAAATTAGGGCATTCAGAACATATAGCACGTTGCTGTAAGCAAGCTCATTCTCATTCAAAGTTGCAAGATACTATATAGGAACAAGTTTGCATAGGAATTTCAAAGATCCCCAGAACTGAGCTAATCTTGGTATGTCTCCAACTCCTAGAAATAACATCAGGCCCCATCTCCCTCACTTCCAGCTAGTAAGGATCACATAATTCCTAACAAAGTTTTGACACAGATTCCAATTCGGGCATTCAGAACATATACCACGTTTCTTTAAGCAAACATTTTCTCATTCCAAGTAGCAAGTTGCTATGTAGGAACAAGTTTGTATAGCTTTTTCAAAGATGCCCAGAACTGAACTAAACTTGGTATGTCTCCAACTCCTAGAAGTAACTTCATGCCCCATCTCCCTTACTTCCAGCTAGTAAGGATCACATAATTCCTAACAAAGTTTTGACACAGATTCCCATTTCGGGCATTCAGAACATATAGTACGTTGCTGTAAGCAAGCACTTTCTCATTCAAAGTTGCTAGTTCATATGTAGGAACAAGTTTGTATAGGTATTTCAAAGATGCCCAGAACTGAGCAAATCTTGGTATGTCTCCAACTCCTAGAAATAACTTCATGCCACATCTCCCTTACTTCCAGCTAGTAAGGATCACATAATTACTAACAAAGATTTGACACAGATTCCCACTTCGGGCATTCAGAACATATAACACGTTGCTTTAAGCAAGCACTTTCTCATTCAAACTATCAAGTTACTATGTAGGAACAAGTTTGTATAGGTATTTCAAAGATGCCTGGAGCTGAGCTAAACTTGGTATGTCTCCAACTCCTAGAAATAACTTCATGCCCCATCTCCCTTACTTCCAGCTAGTAAGGATCAAATAATTCCTAACAAAGTTTGACACAGATTCCCAATTCGGGCATTCAGAACATATAGCACGTTGCTTTAAGCAAGCACTTTCTCATTCCAAGTAGCAAGTTACAATCTAGGAACAACTTTGTATAGGACTTTCAAAGATCCCCAGAACTGAGCTAAAGTGGGTATGTCTCCAACTCCTAGAAATAACTTCATGCCTCATCTCCCTTACTTCCACCTAATAAGGATCACATAATTCCTAACAAAGTTTTGACAGAGATTCCGAATTCGGACATTCAGAACATTTAGCACGTTGTTTTAAGCAAGCACTTTCTCATTCCAAGTAACAAGTAACAATGTAGGAACAAATTTGTATAGGTATTTCAAAGATGCCCAAACTGAGCAAAAGCGGGTATGTCTAAAACTCTTAGAAATAACTTCATGCCCCATCTCCCTTACTTCCCTCTAGTAAGGATCACATAATTCCTAACAAAGTTTTGACACAGATTCCCAATTCGGGCATTCAGAACATATAGCACGTTGCTTTAAGCAAGCAATGTCTCATTCCAAGTAGCAAGTTACTATGTAGGAACAAGTTTGTATAGGTATTTCAAAGATGCCCAAAACTGAGCTAAACTTGGATGTCTCCAACTCCTAGAAATAACTTCATGCCCCAACTCCCTTACTTCCAGCTAGTAAGGATCACATAATTCCTAACAATGTTTTGACACAAATTCCCATTTCGGGCATTCAGAACATATAGTACGTTGCTGTAAGCAAGCACTTTCTCATTCAAAGTTGCAAGTTCATATGTAGAAAGAAGTTTGTATAGGTATTTCAAAGATGCCCAGAACTGAGCTAATCTTGGTATGTCTCCAACTCCTAGAAATCACTTCATGCCCCATCTCCCTTACTTCCAGCTAGTAAGGATCACATAATTCCTAACAAATATTTGACACAGATTGCAAATTAGGGCATTCAGAACATATAGCACGTTGCTGTAAGCAAGCTCATTCTCATTCAAAGTTGCAAGATACTATATAGGAACAAGTTTGCATAGGAATTTCAAAGATGCCCAGAACTGAGCTAATCTTGGTATGTCTCCAACTCCTAGAAATAACTTCATGCCCCATCTCCCTTACTTCCATCTAGTAAGGATCACATAATTCCTAACAAAGTGTTGACACTGATTCCCAATTCGGGAATTCAGAACGTATAGCACGTTGCTTTAAGCAAGCACTTTCTCATTCCAAGGAGCAAGTTACTATCTAGGAACAAGTTTGTATAGGTATTTCAAAGAAGCCCAGAACTGAGCTAAACTTGGTATGTCTCCAACTCCTAGAAATAACTTCATGCCCCATCTCCCTTACTTCCAGCTAGTAAGAATCACATAATTCCTAACAAAGTTTTGACACAGATTCCCAATTGGGCATTCAGAACATATACCACGTTGCTTTAAGCAAGCACTTTCTCATTCCAAGTAGCAAGTTACTATGTAGGAACAAGTTTGTATAGGTATTTCAAAGATGCCTGGAGCTGAGCTAAACTTGGTATGTCTCCAACTCCTAGAAATAACTTCATGCCCCATCTCCCTTACTTCCAGCTAGTAAGGATCAAATAATTCCTAACAAAGTTTGACACAGATTCCCAATTCGGGCATTCAGAACATATAGCACGTTGCTTTAAGCAAGCACTTTCTCATTCCAAGTAGCAAGTTACAATCTAGGAACAATTTTGTATAGGACTTTCAAAGATCCCCAGAACTGAGCTAAAGTGGGTATGTCTCCAACTCCTAGAAATAACTTAATGCCTCATCTCCCTTACTTCCACCTAATAAGGATCACATAATTCCTAACAAAGTTTTGACGGAGATTCCGAATTCGGACATTCAGAACATTTAGCACGTTGTTTTAAGCAAGCACTTTCTCATTCCAAGTAACAAGTTACAATGTAGGAACAAATTTGTATAGGTATTTCAAAGATGCCCAAACTGAGCAAAAGTGGGTATGCCTAAAACTCTTAGAAATAACTTCATGCCCCATCTCCCTTACTTCCCTCTAGTAAGGATCACATAATTCCTAACAAAGTTTTGACACAGAATCCCAATTCGGGCATTCAGAACATATAGCACGTTGCTTTAAGCAAGCAATGTCTCATTCCAAGTAGCAAGTTACTATGTAGGAACAAGTTTGTATAGGTATTTCAAAGATGCCCAAAACTGAGCTAAACTTGGATGTCTCCAACTCCTAGAAATAACTTCATGCCCCAACTCCCTTACTTCCAGCTAGTAAGGATCACATAATTCCTAACAATGTTTTGACACAAATTCCCATTTCGGGCATTCAGAACATATAGTACGTTGCTGTAAGCAAGCACTTTCTCATTCAAAGTTGCAAGTTCATATGTAGAAACAAGTTTGTATAGGTATTTCAAAGATGCCCAGAACTGAGCTAATCTTGGTATGTCTCCAACTCCTAGAAATCACTTCATGCCCCATCTCCCTTACTTCCAGCTAGTAAGGATCACATAATTCCTAACAAATATTTGACACAGATTGCAAATTAGGGCATTCAGAACATATAGCACGTTGCTGTAAGCAAGCTCATTCTCATTCAAAGTTGCAAGATACTGTATAGGAACAAGTTTGCATAGGAATTTCAAAGATCCCCAGAACTGAGCTAATCTTGGTATGTCTCCAACTCCTAGAAATAACATCAGGCCCCATCTCCCTCACTTCCAGCTAGTAAGGATCACATAATTCCTAACAAAGTTTTGACACAGATTCCCAATTCGGGCATTCAGAACATATAGCACGTTGCTTTAAGCAAACATTTTCTCATTCCAAGTAGCAAGTTGCTATGTAGGAACAAGTTTGTATAGCTTTTTCAAAGATGCCCAGAACTGAGCTAAACTTGGTATGTCTCCAACTCCTAGAAGTAATTTCATGCCCCATCTCCCTTACTTCCAGCTAGTAAGGATCACATAATTCCTAACAAAGTTTTGACACAGATTCCCAATTCGGGCATTCAGATCATATAGCACGTTGCATTAAGCAAGCAATTTCTCATTCCAACTAGCAAGTTATTATGTAGGAACAAGTTTGTATATGTATTTCAAAGATGCCCAGAACTGAGCTAAACTTAGTATGTCTCCAACTCCTAGAAATAACTTCATGCCCCATCTCACTTACTTCCATCTAGAAGGATCACATAATTCCTAACAAAAATTTGACACAGATTTCCAATTCGGGCATTCCGCACATGTAGCACGTTGCTTTAAGCAAGCACTTTCTCATTCCAAGTAGCAAGTTACTATGTAGAAACAAGTTTGTATAGCTATTTCAAAGATGCCCAGAACTGAGCTAAACTTGGTATGTCTCCAACTCCTACAAGTAACTTCATGCCCCATCACCCTTACTTCCAGCTAGTAAGGATCACATAATTCCTAACAAAGTTTTGACACAGATTCCCAATTCGGGCATTCAGAACATATAGCACGTTGCTTTAAGCAAGCACTTTCTCATTCCAAGTAGCAAGTTACTATGTAGGAACAAGTTTGTATAGCTATTTCAAAGATGCCCAGAATTGAGCTTAACTTGGTATGTCTCCAACTCCTAGAAGTAACTTCATGCCCCATCTCCCTTACTTCCAGCTAGTAAGGATCACATAATTCCTAACAAAGTTTTGACACAGATTCCCAATTCGGGCATTCAGAACATATAGCACGTTGCTTTAAGCAAGCACTTTCTCATTCCAAGTAGCAAGTTACTATGAAGGAACAAGTTTGTATAGCTATTTCAAAGATGCCCAGAACTGAGCTAAACTTGGTATGTGTCCAACTCCTAGAAATAACTTCATGCCCCATCTCCCTTACTTCCAGCTAGTAAGGATCACATAATTCCTAACAAAGTGTTGACACTGATTCCCAATTCGGGCATTCAGAACGTATAGCACGTTGCTTTAAGCAAGCACTTTCTCATTCCAAGGAGCAAGTTACTATCTAGGAACAAGTTTGTATAGGTATTTCAAAGAAGCCCAGAACTGAGCTAAACTTGGTATGTCTCCAACTCCTAGAAATAACTTCATGCCCCATCTCCCTTAATTCCAGCTAGTAAGGATCACATAATTCCTAACAAAGTTTTGACAGAGATTCCCAATTCGGGCATTCAGAACATATAGCACGTTGCTTTAAGCAAGCACTTTCTCATTCCAAGTAGCAAGTCACTATGTAATAATAAGTTTGTATAGGTATTTCAAAGAAGCCCAGAACTGAGCTAAACTTGGTATGTCTCCTACTCCTAGAAATAACTTCATGACGCCTCCCTCTTACTTCCATCTAGTAAGGATCACATAAATCCTTACAAAGTTTTGACACTGATTCCCAATTCGGGCATTCAGAACATAAAGCACGTTGCTTTAAGCAAGTACTTTCTCATTCCAAGGAGCAAGTTACTATGTAGAAACAAGTTTGTATAGGTATTTTAAAGATGCCCAGAACTGAGCTAAACTTGGTATGTCTCCAACTACTAGAAATAACTTCATGCCCCATCTCCCTCACTTCCAGCTAGTATGGATCACATAATTCCTAAAAAAGTTTTGACAAAGATTCCCAATTCGGGCATTCAGAACTTATAGGATGTTGCTTTAAGCAAGCACTTTCTCACTCCAAGTAGCAAGTTACTATGTAGGAACAATTTTGTATAGGTATTTCAAAGATGCCCAGAACTGAGCTAAACTTGGTATGTCTCCAACCCCCAGAAATAACATCATGCCCCATCTCCCTTACTCACATCTAGTAAGGATCACATAATTCCTAGCAAAGTTTTGACACAGATTCCCAATTCGGGCATTCAGAACATATAGCACGTTGTTTTAAGCAAGCACTTTCTCATTCCAACTAGCAAGTTACTATCTAGGAACAAGTTTGTATAGGACTTTCAAGGATCCCCAGAACTGAACTTAACTTGGTATGTCTCCAACTCCTAGAAATAACTTCATACCCCATCTCCCTTACTTCCAGCTAGTAAGGATCACATAATTCCTAACAAAGTTTAGACACAGATTCCCATTTCGTGCATTCAGAACGTATAGTACGTTGCTGTAAGCAAGCACTTTCTCCTTCAAAGTCCAAGTTCATATGTAGGAACAAGTTTGTATAGGTATTTCAAAGATGCCCATAATTGAGCTAATCTTGGTATGGCTCCAACTCCTAGAAATAACTCCATGCCCCCTCTCCCTTACTTCCAGCTAGTAAGGATCACATAATTCCTAACAAATTTTGACACAGTTTCCCAATTCGGGCATTCAGAACATATAGCACGTTGCATTAAGCAAGAAATTTCTCATTCCAAATAGCAAGTTATTATGTAGGAACAAGTTTGTGTAGGTATTTCAAAGATGGCCAGAACTGAGCTAAACTTAGTATGTCTCCAACTCCTAGAAATAACTTCATGCCCCATCTCACTTACTTCCATCTAGTAAGGATCACATAATTCCTAACAAAGATTTGACACAGCTTTCAAATTCGGGCATTCCGAACATGTAGCACGTTGCTTTAAGCAAGCACTTTCTCATTCCAAGTAGCAAGTTACTATGTAGGAACAAGTTTGTATAGCTATTTCAAAGATGCCCAGAACTGAGCTAAACTTGGTATGTCTCCAACTCCTAGAAGTAACTTCATGCCCCATCTCACTTACTCCCAGCTAGTAAGGATCACATAATTCCTAACAAAGATTTGACACAGATTCCCAATTCGGGCATTCAGAACATATAGCACGTTGCTTTAAGCAAGCACTTTCTCATTCCAAGTAGCAAGTTACTATGTAGGAACAAGTTTGTATAGCTATTTCAAAGATGCCCAGAACTGAGCTAAACTTGGTATGTCTCCAACTCCTAGAAGTAACTTCATGCCCCATCACCCTTACTTCCAGCTAGTAAGGATCACATAATTCCTAACAAAATTTTGACACAGATTCCCAATTCGGGCATTGAGAACATATAGCACGTTGCTTTAAGCAAGCACTTTCTCATTCCAAGGAGCAAGTCACTATGAAGGAACAAGTTTGTATAGGTATTTCAAAGAAGCCCAGAACTGAGCTAAACTTGGTATGTCTCCTACTCCTAGAAATAACTTCATGACGCATCCCCCTTACTTCCATCTAGTAAGGATCACATAAATCCTTACAAAGTTTTGACACTGATTCCCAATTCGGGCATTCAGAACATAAAGCACGTTGCTTTAAGCAAGTACTTTCTCATTCCAAGGAGCAAGTTACTATGTAGAAACAAGTTTGTATAGGTATATTAAAGATGCCCAGAACTGAGCTAAACTTGGTATGTCTCCAACTACTAGAAATAACTTCATGCCCCATCTCCCTCACTTCCAGCTAGTATGGATCACATAATTCCTAAAAAAGTTTTGACAAAGATTCCCAATTCGGGCATTCAGAACTTATAGGATGTTGCTTTAAGCAAGCACTTTCTCACTCCAAGTAGCAAGTTACTATGTAGGAACAATTTTGTATAGGTATTTCAAAGATGCCCAGAACTGAGCTAAACTTGGTATGTCTCCAACCCCCAGAAATAACATCATGCCCCATCTCCCTTACTCACATCTAGTAAGGATCACATAATTCCTAGCAAAGTTTTGACACAGATTCCCAATTCGGGCATTCAGAACATATAGCACGTTGTTTTAAGCAAGCACTTTCTCATTCCAACTAGCAAGTTACTATCTAGGAACAAGTTTGTATAGGACTTTCAAGGATCCCCAGAACTGAACTTAACTTGGTATGTCTCCAACTCCTAGAAATAACTTCATACCCCATCTCCCTTACTTCCAGCTAGTAAGGATCACATAATTCCTAACAAAGTTTAGACACAGATTCCCATTTCGTGCATTCAGAACGTATAGTACGTTGCTGTAAGCAAGCACTTTCTCCTTCAAATTCCAAGTTCATATGTAGGAACAAGTTTGTATAGGTATTTCAAAGATGCCCATAATTGAGCTAATCTTGGTATGGCTCCAACTCCTAGAAATAACTCCATGCCCCCTCTCCCTTACTTCCAGCTAGTAAGGATCACATAATTCCTAACAAATTTTGACACAGTTTCCCAATTCGGGCATTCAGAACATATAGCACGTTGCATTAAGCAAGAAATTTCTCATTCCAAATAGCAAGTTATTATGTAGGAACAAGTTTGTGTAGGTATTTCAAAGATGGCCAGAACTGAGCTAAACTTAGTATGTCTCCAACTCCTAGAAATAACTTCATGCCCCATCTCACTTACTTCCATCTAGTAAGGATCACATAATTCCTAACAAAGATTTGACACAGCTTTCCAATTCGGGCATTCCGAACATGTAGCACGTTGCTTTAAGCAAGCACTTTCTCATTCCAAGTAGCAAGTTACTATGTAGGAACAAGTTTGTATAGCTATTTCAAAGATGCCCAGAACTGAGCTAAACTTGGTATGTCTCCAACTCCTAGAAGTAACTTCATGCCCCATCTCACTTACTCCCAGCTAGTAAGGATCACATAATTCCTAACAAAGATTTGACACAGATTCCCAATTCGGGCATTCAGAACATATAGCACGTTGCTTTAAGCAAGCACTTTCTCATTCCAAGTAGCAAGTTACTATGTAGGAACAAGTTTGTATAGCTATTTCAAAGATGCCCAGAACTGAGCTAAACTTGGTATGTCTCCAACTCCTAGAAGTAACTTCATGCCCCATCACCCTTACTTCCAGCTAGTAAGGATCACATAATTCCTAACAAAATTTTGACACAGATTCCCAATTCGGGCATTGAGAACATATAGCACGTTGCTTTAAGCAAGCACTTTCTCATTCCAAGGAGCAAGTTACTATGAAGGAACAAGTTTGTATAGGTATTTCAAAGAAGCCCAGAACTGAGCTAAACTTGGTATGTCTCCAACTCCTAGAAATAACTTCATGCCCCATCTCCCTAAATTCCAGCTAGTAAGGATCACATAATTCCTAACAAAGTTTTGACTCAGATTCCAAATTCGTGCATTCAGAACATATAGTATGTTCTTTTAAGCAAGCTCTTTCTCATTCCAAGTAGCAAGTTACTATGTGGGAACATGTTTGTATAGGTATTTCAAAGATGCCCAGAACTGAGCTAAAGTGGGTATGTCTCCAACTCCTAGAAATAACTTCATGCCCCATCTCCCTTACTTCCAGCTAGTAAGGATCACAAAATTCCTAACAAAGTTTTGACACAGATTCCAATTTCGGGCATTCAGAACATATAACACGTTGCTTTAAGCAAGCACTTTCTCATTCCAACTAGCAAGTTACTATCTAGGAACAAGTTTGTATAGGACTTTCAAGGATCCCCAGAACTGAACTTAACTTGGTATGTCTCCAACTCCTAGAAATAACTTCATGCCACAAATCCCTTACTTCCAGCTAGTAGGGATCTAATAATTCCTAACAAAGTTTTGACACAGATTCCCAATTCCGGCATTCAGAACATATAGCACGTTACTTTAAGCAAGCACTTTCTCATTCTTACTAGCAAGTTACTATTTAGGAACAAGTTTGTATAGGACTTTCAAAGATCGTCAGAACAGAGCTAAAGTGGGTATGTCTCCAACTCCTAGAAATAACTTCATGATCTATCTAACTTACTAGCAGCTAGTCAGGATCACATAATTCCTAACAACGATTTGACACAGATTCCCAATTCGGGCATTCAGAACATATAGCACGTTGCTTTAAGCAAGCACTTTCTCATTCCACGTAGCAAGTTACTATCAAGGAACAAGTTTGTATAGGACTTTCAAAGATCCCCAGAAGTGAGCTAAAGTGTGTATGTCTCAAACTCCTAGAAATAACTTCATGCCCCATCTCCCTTACTTCCAGCTAGTAAGGATCACATAATTCCTAACAAAGTTTTGACACAGATTCCCAATTCGGGCATTCAGAAAATATAGCACGTTGCTGCAAGCAAGCACATTCTCATTCACAGTTGCAAGTTACTATGTAGGAACAAGTTTGTATAGGACTTTCAAAGATCTCCAGAGCTGAGCTAAAGTGGGTATGTCTCCAACTCCTAGAAATACCTTCATGCCCCATCTATCTTACTTTCAGCTAGTAAGGATCACATAATTCCTAACAAAGTTTTGACACACATTCCCAATTCGGGCATTCAGAATATATAGCACGTTGCTTTAAGCAAGCACTTTCTCAATCCAAGTAGCAAGTTGCTATGTAGGAACAAGTTTGCATAGGTATTTCAAAGATGCCCAGAACTGAGCTAAGGTGGGTATGTCTCCAACTCCTAGAAATAACTTCATGCCCCATCTCCCTTACTTCCAGCTAGTAAGGATCACATAATTCCTAACAAAGTTTTGACACAGAATCCCAGTTTGGGCATTCAGAACATATAGCACGTCGCTTTAAGCAAGCACTTTCTCATTCCAAGTAGCAAGTTACTATGTAGGAACAAGTTTGTATACGGATTTCAAAGATGCCCAGAACTGAGCTAAACTTGGTATGTTTCCAACTCCTAGAAATAACTTCATGCCCCATCTCCCTTACTTCTAGCTAGTAAGGATCACATAATTCCTAACAAAGTTTTGACACAGATTCCCAATTGGGAGATTCAGTACATATAGCACGTTGCTTTAAGCAAGCACTTTCTCATTCCAAGTAGCAAATTACTATGTAGGAACAAGTTTGTATAGGTATTTCAAAGATGCCCAGAACTCAGCAAAAATGGGTATGTCTCCAACTCCTAGAAATAACTTCATGCCCCATCTCCCTTACTTCCAGCTAGTAAGGATCACATAATTCCTAACAAAGTTTTGACACAAATTCCCAATTCGGGCATTCAGAACATATAGCACGTTGCTGTAATCAAGCACTTTCTCACTCAAAGTTGCAAGTTGCTATCTAGGAACAAGTTTGTATAGGATTTTCAAAGATCGCCAGAACAGAGCTAAAGTGGGTATGTCTCCAACTCCTAGAAATAACTTGATGCCCCATCTCCCTTACTTCCAGCTAGTCAGGATCACATAATTCCTAACAAAGTTTTGACAAAGATTCCCAATTCGGGCATTCAGTACATATAGCACGTATCTTTAAGCAAGCGCTTTCTCATTCTAACTAGCAAGATACTATCTAGGAAGACGTTTGTATAGGAGTTTCAAAGATCCCCAGAACAGACCTAAAGAGGGTAAGACTCCAAATCCTAGAAATAACTTCATGCCCCATCTCCCTTACTTCCAGGTAGTAGGGATCACATAATTCCTAAAAAAATTTTGACACAGATTCCCAATTCAGGCATTCAGAACACATAGCACGTTGCTTTAAGCAAGCACTTTCTCATTCAAAGTTGCAAGTTACTATGTAGGAAAAAGTTTGCATAGGACTTTCAAAGATCCCCAGAACAAAGCTAAAGTGGGTATGTCTCCAACTCCTAGAAATAACTTCATGCCCCTTCTCCCTTACTTCCAGCTAGTAAGGATCACATAATTCCTAAGAAAGTTTTGACACAGATTCCCGTTTCTGGCATTCAGAACATATAGCACGTTGCTGTAAGCAAGCACTTTCTCATTCAAAGTTGCAAGTTACTATCTAGGATCAAGTTTGTATAGGACTTTCAAAGATCGCCAGAACAGAGCTAAATTGGATAAGTCTCAAACTCCTAGAAATAACTTCATGCCCCATCTCCCTTACTTCCAGCTAGTAAGGATCACATAATTCCTAACAAAGTTTTACACAGATTCCCAATTCGAGCATTCAGAACATATAGCACGTTGCTGTAAGCAAGCACTTTCTCATTCAAAGTTGCAAGTTACTATGTAGGAACAAGTTTGTATGGGACTTTCAAAGATCCCCAGAACTGAGCTAATGTGGGTATGTCTCCAACTCCTGGAAATAACTTCATGCCCCATCTCCCTTTCATCCAGCTAGTAAGGATCACATAATTCCTAACAATGATTTGACACAGATTCCCAATTCGGGCATTAAGATCATATAGTACGTTGCTTTAAGCAAGCTCTTTCTCATTCCAAGTAGCAAGTTTCTATGTAGGACCCAGTTTGTATAGGTATTTCAAAGATGCCCAGAACTGAGCTATACTTGGTATGTCTCCAACTCCTAGAAATAACTTCATGCCCCATCTCCCTTTCTTCCAGCTAGTAAGGATCACATAATTCCTAACAAAGTTTTGACACAGATTACCAATTCGGGCATTCAGAACATATAGCACATTGCTGTAAGCAAGCACATTCTCATTCAAAGTTGCAAGTTACTATGTAGGAACAAGTTTGTATAGGTATTTCAAAGATGCCCAGAATTGAGCTAAACTTGGTATGTCTCCAACTCTTAGAAATAACTTCATGCCCCATCTGTCTTACTTCCAGCTAGTAAGGATCACATAATTCCTAATAAAGTTTTGACACAGATTCCCATTTCGTGCATTCAGAACATATAGCACGTTGCTGTAATCAAGCACGTTCTCATTCAAAGTTGCAAGTTGCGATCTAGGAACAAGTTTGAATAGAAACTTCAAAGATCGCCAGAACAGAGCTAAAGTGGGTATGTCTCCAACTCCTAGAAATAACACCATGCCCTCTCTCCCTTACTTCCAGCTAGTAAGGATCACATAATTCCTAACAAAGTTTTGACACAGATTCACATTTCGGGCATTCAGAACATATAACACGTTGCTTTAAGCAAGCAATTTCTCATTCCAAGTAGAAAGTTGCTATGTAGGAACAAATTAGTATAGGATTTTCAAATATCCCGAGAACCTAGCTAAAGTGGGTATGTCTCCAACTCCTAGAAATAACTTCATGCCCCATCTCCCTTACTTGCAGTCAGTTGGGATCACATAATTCCTAACAATGTTTTGACACAGAATCCCAATTCGGGCATTCGGAACATATAGCACGTTGCTTTAAGCAAACACTTTCTCATTCCAAGTTGCAAGTTACTATGTAGGAACAAGTTTGTATAGGACTTTGAAAGATCCCCAGAACTGAGCTAAAGTGGGTGTGTCTCCAACTCCTAGAAATAACTCCATGTCCCATCTCCCTTACTTCAGCTAGTAAGGACCACACAATTCCTAACAAAATTTTGACACAGATTCCCAATTCGGGCATTCAGAACATATACCACGTTGCTGTAATCAAGCACTTTCTCATTCCAAGTTGCAAGTTACTATGTAGGAACAAGTTTGTATAGGACTTTCAAAAATCCCCTGAACTGAGCTAAAGTGGGTATGTCTCCAACTCCTAGAAATAATTTCATGCCCCATCTCCCTTACTTCCAGCTAGTAAGGATCACATAATTCCTAACAAAGGTTGGACACAGATTCCCAATTCGGGTGTTCAGAACATATACCTCGTTGCTTTAAGCAAGCACTTTGTCATTCCAAGTAGCAAGTTACTATGTAGGAACAGTTTGTATAGGACTTTCAAAGATCCCCAGAACTGAGCTAAAGTGGGTATGTCTCCAAGTCCTAGAAATAATTCCATGCACCATCTCCCTTACATCCAGCTAGTAAGAATCACATAATTTCTAACAAAGTTTTGACACAGATTCCCAATTCGGGCTTTCAGAACATATAGCACGTTGCTATAAGCAAGCACTTTCTCATTCCAAGTAGCAAGTTACTATGTAGGAACAAGTTAGTATAGGACTTTCAAAGATCCCCAGAACTGAGCTAAAGTGTGTATGTCTCCAACTTCTAGTAATAACTTCATGCCCCATCTCCCTTACTTCCAGCTAGTAAGGATCACATAATTCCTAAGAAAGTTTTGACACAGATTCCCGTTTCTGGCATTCAGAACATATAGCACGTTGCTGTAAGCAAGCACTTTCTCATTCAAAATTGCAAGTTACTATCTAGGATCAAGTTTGTATAGGACTTTCAAAGATCGCCAGAACAGAGCTAAAGTGGATATGTCTCAAACTCCTAGAAATAACTTCATGCCCCATCTCCCTTACTTCAAGCTAGTAAGGATCACATAATGCCTAACAAAGTTTTGACACAGATTCCCAATTCGAGCATTCAGATCATATAGCACGTTGCTGTAAGCAAGCACTTTCTGAATCAAAGTTGCAAGTTACTATCTAGGAACAAGTTTGTATCCGACATTCAAAGATCCCTAGAAATGAGCTAAAGTGGGTATGTCTCCAACTCCTAGAAATAAATTCATGCCCCATCTCCCTTACTTCCAGCTAGTAGGGATCACATAATTCCTAACAAAGTTTTGATACAGATTCCCAATTCGGGCATTCAGAACATATAGCACGTTGCTTTAAGCAAGCACTTTCTCATTCAAAGTTGCAAGTTACTATGTAGGAACAAGTTTGTATGGGACTTTCAAAGATCCCCAGAACTGAGCTAAAGTGGGTATGTCTCCAACTCCTGGAAATAACTTCATGCCCCATCTCCCTTACTTCCAGCTAGTAAGGATCACATATTTCCTAATAAAGTTTTGACACAGATTCCCAATTCGGGCATTAAGATCATATAGCACGTTTCTGTAAGCAAGCACTTTCTCATTCTAACTAGCAAGTTACTATCTAGGAACAAGTTTGTATAGGACTTTCAAAGATCCTCAGAACTGAGCTAAAGTGGGTATGTCTCCAACTCCTAGAAATAACTTCATGCTCCATCTCCCTTACTTCCAGCTAGTCAGGATCACAAATTCCTAACAAAGTTTTGACACCGATTCCCAATTCGGGCATTCAGAACATGTAGCACGTTTCTTTAAGCAAGGTCTTTCTCATTCCAAGTAGCAAGTTACAATCTAGGAACAAGTTAGTATAGGACTTTCAAAGATCCCCAGAACTGAGCTAAAGTGTGTATGTCTCCAACTCCTAGAAATAACTTCATGACCCATCTACCTTACTTTCAGCTAGTCAGGATCACATAATTCCTAACAAAGTTTTGACACAGATTCCCATTTCGGGCATTCAGAACATATAGCACGTTGCTGTAATCAAGCACGTTCTCATTCAAAGTTGCAAGTTGCTATCTAGGAACAAGTTTGTATAGGACTTTCAAAGATCGCCAGAAGAGAGCTAAAGTGGGTATGTCTCCAACTCATAGAAATAACTTGATGCCCCATCTCCCTTACTTCCAGCTAGTCAGGATCACATAATTCCTAACAATGTTTTGACACAGATTCCAAATTCGGGCATTCAGAACATATGGCACGTTGCTTTAAGCAAGCACTTTCTCATTCCAAGTTGCAAGTTACTATGTAGGAACAATTTTGTATGGGACTTTCAAAGATCCCCAGAAGTGAGCTAAAGTGGGTATGTCTCCAACTCCTAGAAATAACTTCATGCCCCATCTCCCTTGCTTCCAGCTAGTAAGGATCACATAACTCCTAAAAAAATTTTGACACAGATTCCCAATTCGGGCATTCAGAACACATAGCACGTTTCTGTAAGCAAACACTTTCTCATTCAAAGTTGCAAGTTAATATCTAGGAACAAGTTTGTGCAGGACTTTCAAAGATCCCCAGAACAGAGCTAAAGTGGGTACGTCTTCAACTCCTAGAAATAACTTCATGCCCCATCTCCCTTGCTTCCAGCTAGTAAGGATCACATAATTCCTCACAAAGTTTTGACACAGATTCCCATTTCGGGCATTCAGAAGATATAGCACGTTGCTGTAAGCAAGCACTTTCTCATTCAAAGTTGCAAGTCACTATCTAGGAACAAGTTTGTATAGGACTTTCAAAGATCGCCAGAACTGAGCTGAAGTGGGTATGTCTCCAACTCCTAGAAATAACTCCATGTCCCATCTCCCTTACTTCAGCTATTAAGGATCACACAATTCCTAACAAAATTTTGACACAGATTCCCAATTCTGGCATTCAGAACTTATACCACTTTGCTTTAAGCAAGCACTTTCACATTCCAAGTTGCAAGTTACTATGTAGGAACAAGTTTGTATAGGACTTTCAAAAATCCCCTGAACTGAGCTAAAGTGGGTAAGTCTCCAACTCCTAGAAATAATTTCATGCCCCATCTCCCTTACTTCCAGCTAGTAAGGATCACATAATTCCTAACAAATGTTGGACACAGATTCCCAATTCGGGTGTTCAGAATATATACCTCGTTGCTTTAAGCAAGCACTTTGTCATTCCAAGTAGCAAGTTACTATGTAGGAACAGTTTGTATAGGACTTTCAAAGATCCCCACAACTGAGCTAAAGTGGGTATGTCTCCAAGTCCTAGAAATAATTCCATGCACCATCTCCCTTACTTCCAGCTAGTAAGAATCACATAATTCCTAACAAAGTTTTGACACAGATTCCCAATTTGGGCATTCAGAACATATAGCACGTTGCTTTAAGCAAGCACTTTCTCATTCCAAGTAGCAAGTTACTATCTAGGAACAAGTTTGTATAGGACTTTCAAAGATCCCCAGAACTGAGCTAAAGTGTGTATGTCTCCAACTCCTAGAAATAACTTCATGCCCCATCTCCCTTACTTCCAGCTAGTAAGGATCACATAATTCCTAGGAAAGTTTTGACACAGATTCCCGTTTCTAGCATTCAGAACATATAGCACGTTGCTGTAAGCAAGCACTTTCTCATTCAAAGTTGCAAGTTACTATGTAGGAACAAATTTGTATGGGACTTTCAAAGATCCCCAGAACTGAGCTAAAGTGGGTACGTCTCCAACTCCTAGAAATAACTTCACGCCCCATCTCCCTTACTTCCAGCTGGTAATTCCTAACAAAGTTTTGACACAGATACCCAATTCGGGCATTCAGAACATATAGCACCTTGCTTTAAGCAAGCACTTTCTCATTCCAAGTTGCAAGTTACTATGTATGAACAAGTTTGTATAGGACTTTCAAAGATTCCCTGAACTGAGCTAAAGTGTGTATGTCTTCAACTCCTAGAAATAACTTAACGCGCCAGCTCCCTTAGTTCCAGCTAGTAAAGATCACATAATTCCTAACAAAATTGTGACAGAGATTTCCAATTCGGGCATTCAGAACATATAGCACGTTGCTTTAAGCAAGCACTTTCTCATTCCAAGTTGCAAGTTACTATCGAGGAACAAGTTTGTATAGGACTTTCATAGATTCCCAGAACTGAGCTAATGTGGGCATGTCTCCAACTCCTAGAAATAACTTCATGCCCCATCTCCATTACTTCCAGCTAGTAAGGATCACATAATTTCTAACAAAGTTTTGCCACAGATTCCCAATTCGGGCATTCAGAACATATAGCACGTTGCTTTAAGCAAGCACATGCTCATTCCAAGTTGCAAATTACTATCTAGGAACAAGTTTGTATAGGACTTTCAAAGATTCCCAGAACTGAGCTAAAGTGGGTATTTCTCCAGCTCCCAGAAATAACTTCCTGACCCATCTCCCTTACTTCTATCTAGTAAGCGTCACATGATTCCTAAAAAAGTTTTGACACAGATTGCCAATTCGGGCATTCAGAACATGTAGCACGTTGCTTTAAGCAACCAGTTTCTCATTCCAAGTTGCAAGTTACTATCTAGGAACAAGTTTGTATAGGACTTTCAAAGATCCCCAGAAGTGAGCTAAAGTGGGTATGTCTCCAACTCCTAGAAATAACTTCAGGCCCCATCTCCCTCACTTCCAGCTAGTAAGGATCACATAATTCCTAACAAAGTTTTGACACAGATTCCGAATTCAGGCATTCAGAACATATAGCACGTTGCTTTAAGCAAGCATTTTCTCATTCCAAGGAGCAAGTTACTATGTAGGAACAAGTTTGTATAGCTATTTTAAAGATGCCCAGAACTGAAGTAAACTTGGTATGTCTCCAACTCCTAGAAATAACTTCATGCCCCATCTCCCTTACTTACAGATACTAAGCATCACATAATTCCTAACAAAGTTTTGCTACAGATTCCCAATTCGGGCATTCAGAACATATAGAACGTTGGTTTAAGCAAGCACATGCTCATTCCAAGTTGCAAGTTACAATGTACGAACAAGTTTCTATAGGACTTTCAAAGATTCCCAGAACTGAGCTAAAGTGGGTATGTCTCCAACTCCTAGAAATAACTTCATGCCCCATCTCCCTTACCTCCATCTAGTAAGGATCTCATAATTCCTAACAACGTTTTGACACAGATTTCCAATTCGGGCATTCAGAACATATAGCACTTTGGTTTAAGCAAGATCTTTCTCATTCCAAGTTGAAGTTACTATGTAGAAATAAGTTTGTATAGGACTTTCAAAGATTCCCAGAACTGAGCTAAAGTGGTTGGTCTCAAACTCCTAGAAATAACTTCATGCCCCATCTCCCTTACTTCCAGCTAGTAAGGATCACATAATTCCTAACTAAGTTTTGACACAGATTCCCAATTTGGGAATTCAGAATATAGAGCACGTTGCTTTAAGCAAGCACATGCTCATTCCAACTTGCAAGTTACTATGTAGGAACAAGTTTGTATAGGACTTTCAAAGATTCCCTGAACTGAGCTAAAGTGTGCATGTCTTCAAATCCTAGAAATATCTTAATGCGCCAGCTCCCTTACTTCCAGCTAGTAAGGATCACATAATTCATAACAAAATTGTGACAGAGATTCCCAATTCGGGCATTCAGAACATATAGCACGTTGCTTTAAGCAAGCACTTTCTCATTCCAAGTTGCAAGTTACTATCTAGGAACAAGTTTGTATAGGACTTTCAAAGATTCCCAGAACTGAGCTAAAGTGGTCATTTCTCCAACTCCTAGAAATAACTTCATGCCCCATCTCCATTACTTCCAGCTAGTAAGGATCACATAATTTCTAACAAAGTTTTGACACAGATTCCCAATTCGGGCATTCAGAACATATAGCACGTTGCTTTAAGCAAACACATGCTCATTCCAAGTTGAAGTTACTATGTAGAAATAAGTTTGTATAGGACTTTCAAAGATTCCCAGAACTGAGCTAAAGTGGTATGTCTCCAACTCCTAGAAATAACTTCATGCCCCATCTCCCTTACTTCCAGCTAGTAAGGATCACATAATTCCTAACAAAGTTTTGACACAGATTCCCAATTCGGGCATTCAGAACATATAGCACGTTGCTTTAAGCAAGTAATGTCTCATTCGAAGTTGCAAGTTACTCTCTAGGAATAAGTTTGTATAGGACTTTCAAAGATTCCCAGAACTGAGCTAATGTGGGTATGTCTCCATCTCCTAGAAATAACTTCATGCCCCATCTCCCTTAGTTCCATCTCATAAGGATCACATAATTCCTAACAAAGTTCTGACATAGATTCCTAATTCGGCCATTCAGAACATATAGCACGTTGCTTTAAGCAAGCACTTTCTCATTCCAAGTCGCAAGTTACTATCGAGAAAGAAGTTTGTATAGGACTTTCAAAGATTCCCAGAACTGAGTTAAACTGGGTATGTCTCCAACTCCTAGAAATATCTGCATGCCCCATCTCCCTTACTTCCATCTAGTAAGGATCGCATAATTACTGACAAAGATTTGACACAGATTCCCAATTCGGCCATTCAGAACATATAGCACGTTGCTTTAAGCAAGCACATGCTCATTCCAAGTTGCAAATTACTATCTAGGAACAAGTTTGTATAGGACTTTCAAAGATTCCCAGAACTGAGCTAAAGTGGGTATTTCTCCAGCTCCCAGAAATAACTTCCTGACCCATCTCCCTTACTTCTATCTAGTAAGCATCACATGATTCCTAAAAAAGTTTTGACACAGATTGCCAATTCCTGCATTCAGAACATGTAGCACGTTGCTTTAAGCAACCAGTTTCTCATTCCAAGTTGCAAGTTACTATCTAGGAACAAGTTTGTATAGGACTTTCAAAGATGCCCAGAACTGAGCTAAAGTGGGTATGTCTCCAACTCCTAGAAATAACTTCAGGCCCCATCTCCCTCACTTCCAGCTAGTAAGGATCACATAATTCCTAACAAAGTTTTGACACAGATTCCGAATTCAGGCATTCAGAACATATAGTACGTTGCTTTAAGCAAACATTTTCTCATTCCAAGGAGCAAGTTACTATGTAGGAACAAGTTTGTATAGCTATTTTAAAGATGCCCAGAACTGAAGTAAACTTGGTATGTCTCCAACTCCTAGAAATAACTTCATGCCCCATCTCCCTTACTTCCAGATACTAAGCATCACATAATTCCTAACAAAGTTTTGCTACAGATTCCCAATTCGGGCATTCAGAACATATAGAACGTTGGTTTAAGCAAGCACATGCTCATTCCAAGTTGCAAGTTACAATGTAGGAACAAGTTTGTATAGGACTTTCAAAGATTCCCAGAACTGAGCTAAAGTGGGTATGTCTCCAACTCCTAGAAATAACTTCATGCCCCATCTCCCTTACCTCCATCTAGTAAGGATCTCATAATTCCTAACAAAGTTTTGACACAGATTTCCAATTCGGGCATTCAGAACATATAGCACTTTGGTTTAAGCAAGATCTTTCTCATTCCCAGTTGCAAATTACTATGTAGGAACAAGTTTGTATAGGACTTTCAAAGATTCCCAGAACTGAGCTAAAGTGGGTATGTCTCCAACTCCTAGAAATAACTTCATGCCCCATCTCCCTTACCTCCATCTAGTAAGGATCACATAATTCCTAACAAAGTTTTGACACAGATTTCCAATTCGGACATTCAGAATATATAGCACGTTGCTTTAAGCAAGCACTTTCTCATTCCAAGTTGCAAGTTACTATGTAGGAACAAGTTTGTATAGGACTTTCAAAGATTCCCAGAACTGAGCTCAAGTGGGTATGTCTCCAACTCCTAGAAATAACTTCATGCCCAATGTCTCTTACTTCCATCTAGTAAGGATCACATATTTCCTAACAAAGTTTTGACACAGATTCCCAATTCGGGCATTGAGAACATATAGCACGTTGCTTTAAGCAAGCACTTTCTCATTCCAAGTTGCAAGCTGCTGTGTAGAAACAAGTTTGTATAGGAATTGCAATGATTTCCAGAACTGAGCTAAAGTTGGTATATCTCTATCTCCTTGAAAAAACTTCATGCCACTTCTCCCTAACTTCCATCTAGTAAGGAGCTGATATTTCCTAAACAAGATTTGGCACAGATTCCCTTTTTGAGCATAGAGAAGAAATAGCCTGTTCCTTTTAAGAAACACATTCTGATTCCATGTTGCATGTTGCTGTACAGCAATAAGTTTGTATATGACTTGCAAAGATGGCCACAGCTGTGAAAATCGGGATATGACTCCAACTCCAGGAAATAACTTCATGCCGCCTCTCCCTTACTTCCAGCTAGTAAGAATCACAGAAATTCTAAAGAAGATTTGGAACAGATTCATGTTTGGTGCATTGAGAAGAAACAGCATGTTCTTTTGAAGAAGCACTTTCTGATTCCAGTTGCAAGTTGCTATCTAGCAACAAGTTTGTATAGGACTTGCAAAGATTCCCAGAAGTGAGCTAAAGGGGGTATTTCTCCAACTCCTAGAAATAACTTCATGCCCCATCTCCCTTACTTCCAGCTAGTAAGGATCACATATTTCCTCAACAAGATTTGACACAGATTCCCTTTTTGGGCATTGAGAAGAAATAACCCGTTCCTTTGAAGAAACACATTCTGATTCCAAATTGCAAGTTGCTGTCTAGCAATAAGTTTTTATAGGCCTTGCAATGATGCCCACAGCTGGGAAAAACCGGGTATGACTCCAACTCCTGGAAATAACTTCATGCCCCATCTCCCTTACTTCCAGCTAGTAAGGATCACATAAATCCTAAAGAAGATTTGGAACAGATTCATGTTTGGTGCATTGAGAAGACATAGCTTGTTCTTTTGAAGAAGCACTTTCTGATTCCAGTTCCAATTTGCTATCTAGCAACAAGTTTGTATAGGACTTGCAAATATTCCCAGAACTGAGCTAAGGGGGTATGTCTCCAACTCCTAGAAATAACTTCATGCCCCATCTCCCTTACTTCCATCTAGTAAGGATCACTTAATTCCTAACAATGTTTTGACACAGATTCCCAATTCGGGCATTCAGAACATATTGGATGTTGCTTTAAGCAAGCACTTTCTCATTCCAAGTTGCAAGCTGCTGGGTAGAAACAATTTGTATAGGACTTGCAATGATTTCCAGAACTGAGCTAATGTGCCTATATCTCTATCTCCTATAAAAAACTTCATGCCCCATCTCCCTAACTTCCACCTAGTAAGGATCATATATTTCCTAAACAAGATTTGGCACAGATTCCCTTTTTGGGCATTGAGAGGAAATAACCCGTTCCTTTGAAGAAACACATTCTGATTCCAAATTGCAAGTTGCTGTCTAGCAGTAAGGTTGTATAGGCCTTGCAATGATGCCCACATCTGGGAAAAACTGGGTATGACTCCAACTTCTGGAAATAACTTCATGCCCCTTCTCCCTTACTTCCAGCTAGTAAGGATCACATAAATCCTAAAGAAGATTTGGAACAGATTCATGTTTGGTGCATTGAGACAAATAGCATGTTGTTTTGAAGAAGCACTTTCTGATTCCAGTTGCAAGTTGCTCTCTAGCAACAAGTTTATATAGGTATTTCAAAGATGCCCAGAACTGAGCTAAAGTGGGTATGTCTCCAACTCCTAGAAATAACTTCATGCCCCAACTCCCTTACTTCCAGCTAGTAAGGATCACATAATTCCTAACAAAGTTTTGACACAGATTCCCAATTCGGGCATTCAGAACATATAGCACGTTGCTGTAAGCAAGCACTTTCTCATTCCAAGTTCAAGCTGCTATGTAGAAACAAGTTTGTATAGGACTTTCAATGATTGCCAGAACTGAGCTAAAGTGGGTAAGTCTCTATATCCTACAAATAACTTCATGCCCCATCTGCCTTACTTCCATCTAGTAAGGATCACATATTTCCTAAACAAGATTTGGTACAGATTCCCTTTTTGGGCATTGAGAAGAAATAGCCCGTTCCTTTGAAGAAACACATTCTGATTACAAATTGCAAGTTGCTGTCTAGCAATAAGTTTGTATAGCCCTTTCAAAGATGCCCACAGCTGGGAAAAACTGGGTATGACTCCAACTCCTGGAGATAACTTCATGCCCCATCTCTCTTGCTTCCATCTTGTCAGGATCACATAATTCGTAAAAATGTTTGGACCCAGATTCCCAATTCGGACATTCAGAACATATAGCACGTTACTTTCAGCAAGCACGTTCTCATTTAAAGTGCCAGCTGCTGTGTAGACACAACTTTGTATAGGACTTAGAACGATGGCCAGAACTGAGCTAATGTGCGTATTTCTCTATTTCCTAAGAATAACTTCATGCCCCATCTCACTTACTTCCATCTAGCAAGGATCACATATTTCCTATACAAGATTTGGCACATATTCCCTTTTTGCACATTGAGAAGAAATAGCCCGTTCCTTTGAACAAACACATTCTGATTCCAAATTGCAAGTTGCTGTTTAGCAATCAGTTTGTATGGGACTTGCAAAGACGCCCACATCTGAGAAAATCAGGGTATGACTCCAACTTCAGGAAATCACTTCATGCCCCATCTCCCTTACTTCCAGCTAGTAAGGATCTCATAAATCCGAAAGAATATTTGGAACAGATTCAAGTCTGCGACATTGAGAGGAAATAGCACGTTCCTTTGAAGAAGCACTTTCTGATTCCAAGTTGCAAAATGCTATCTAGCAACAAGGTTGTATAGGACTTCCAAAGATTCCCAGAACTGAGCTACAATGGGTATGTCTCCACTCCTACAAAAAAATTCATGCCCCATCTCCCTTACTTCCACCTAATAAAGATCACATATGACTATAAAAGGAAGTAAGGGAGATCGGGCATGAAGTTATTTCTAGGAGTTGGAGACATTCTCACTCTAGTTCCGTTCTGGGAAGATTTGCAAGTCCTATACAAACTTGTTGCTAGACAGCAACTTGTAACTTGGACTCAGAACGTGCTTCTTCAAAGGAAATTGCTATTTATCTTCATTGCACCAAACATGAATCTGTTCCAAAACTTCTTTAGGATGTATGTGATCCTTACTAGATGAAGTAAGGGAGAAGGGGCATGATGTTATTTCCAGGATTTGGAGTCAGACCCAGTTTTTCTCAACTGTGGGCATCTTGGAAGTCCTATACAAACTTATTGCTAGAAGGCAACTTGCATCTTGGAATCAGAATGTGTTTCTTCAAAGGAACGGGCTCTTTCTTTTCAATGCCCCAATTAGAAATCTGTTACAAAACTTGTTTAAGATTTATGTGATCCTTACTAGATGGAAGTAAGTGAGATGGGACTTGAAGTTATTTCTAGGAGATAGAGACATACCCGCTTTAGCTCAGTTCTAGCAATCTTTGCAAGGCCTATACAAACTTGTTTCTACACAGCAGCTTGCCAGCTGCAATGAGACTGTGCTTGCTCAAAGCAACGTGCTACTCATTCCCAATGCCCTAATTGGGAATCTCTGTCACAATTTTTTAGGAATTATGTGATCCTTACTAGATGGAAGTAAGGGAGATTAGGCATGAAGTTATTTCTAGGAGTTGGTGACATTCCCACGCTAGCTCAGTTCTGGGAATCTTTGCAAGTCCTATACAAACTTGTTGCTAGACAGCAACTTGCAACTTGGACTCAGAACGTGCTTCTCCAAAGAACGTGCTATTTCTCTTCAGTGCACCAAATATGAATCTGTTCTAAAATTTCTTTAGGATTTGTTATCCTTACTAGCTGGAAGTAAGAGAGATGGGGCATGTTGTTATTTCCAGGAGTTGGAATCATACCCCGTTTTTCTCAGCTGTGGGCATCTTGGAAGTCTTATACAAACTTATTGCTAGAAGGCAACTTGCAACTTTGAATCAGTATGTGTTTAGACCTGCCAAAAAGGCAGATCTTTTAGCCAGAGAAGGCAAATTACCAGACAGTGTGGATCCTGGCGACTGCGCCAAAACTGACGGGAGAAGAGGGAGAATCTCCCTCTGTGCTTTTCCTTTAGGTTCTTATGGCTAGCCAAATAATTACCAAGACAGGTTAGTAGGAAAAAATATTATCATGTTTAATAACATGTATACATGGGAGAAAGCAGGGACACTGCGTGTCTCAACACAATAGCAGAAATTCTCGTCTTAAATACCATGTTCAGCCAATGACAAAGGAGGACTTTGGGGGTGGAGGGAGTCAGTTAAAGGAGATTACCACTAAAGCACAGTAAACCAGAGTACGGTTATTATGCAGCTTTAAGGCCTCAACTTCCACATTGATAAGCCTTTAGAAATGAGGCCATCCTGCTCTCTTCTCAAAACAGAGACGGATATACCTTTACAAAGGGGATTTCCCTTATAAATGTAAATGATTGTCTGGCAACTCCTGGAAGGGTCATACAGAGAATGTGGCCAGAGAGACAGAACGTCTGATAAGATGGGCTTGTTGGTGCCTTTCCTATTGCAACATTTACCCTAGGTTACCTTTACATACATCATGATAGATCTGTTCCAGAAAGGAACCACCATGTCAAATACGTTAGGCAGTTAGTGGGGGAGGTCAAATGTCCCTAGATAAAACAACCAAGGTAAAGAAAGAGATTTCAGGGTGGCCAAATCTTGGGCTCCCACAAAAACCTAAAATTTGGGTTTACGTGCTGTCTGAAAGAGTGTAACCCAACTTTTCTCCACTACAGATTTGAGCAGCTTTTAAATATCTAAGTATACAAAAGGATTAGAAAGGAAAATAGATCCAACTGAAAGGAATTTCGGATGGAACAATGAAATGATGCTGAAGTGAGCCAGCGCACTGAAAAGAGTTTCAGAAAGACCTGCAGTCTCTAAAGGCAGTGGGCAATGTATCCATCAGGTTTCAAGTAGAAAGGGAAATGGGAACAATTGTCTGTCATCTCATGTCCAGGAGATGACAAGCAACAGTCTCTCAGAGAAGAAAAAGATTTCTTTCCAACCGGTCGAACCAGCCACCTGGGCCAGGCCCCTTTCAAGTGGACGAGTTCCAGAGGAGAGAGCCCCGGGGCCTGCCGCCAAGTTTCCTGGGGCGTGTGCTGGGCCCCCTCAGAGGACCAGGCAGCCTGGCAGCCTGTGTGCCAGAGCTGAGATCTGGCGGCCTCCCACACCCGGTTCCCTGTCCTGCCCCGTCCTCCCGAGGGAGGCCGATGGTCCTGGCAGTGGCGAGTGGGGTGGGGCTGGCTGTGAAGCTTTCCTGGGATGCCCCGGGAGAGGGCGCCGGGGGATGGGCTGCCCCTGGCCAGGTCTGAGGCACTGACCCAGCTCAGGGCTGTCGGGGGCGGAGAGAGAAGCCCCTCCGCCTCTTCCCTGAAGCTTCTTATGGCTGGCCAAATCCTTCACAAGACAGGTTCGCTGGAGAAAATAATACCCAGCTTCAGAACACGTGTACAGGGGAGAAACCCGCGAAACTGAGTCTCTCAACACAATGGCAGAGATTCTCCTCCTATCTCCAGCTGCAGACAAAGGAGGATGTTGGGGGTGCGGTTTGGGCATGTGAGACTGGAGAAGACAATTGTCATGGAGAGGGACATGTAGACGATTGGATTGTCTGAACCGGTTCCCCTGCAGTGGGGTCAGGCCCGGAAGGGACAGCACGGAGGTGACCATGAAGGGGCCTCTCCGTGGTGTGGCTGGCCCCGGGGGGCCGCGCCTGGGGATGGGGATGGAGGGGGGGAAGTGGGATGGCCTGTGAGTTGGCAGCAGTGGTGGATGCAGATACTCAGAGGTCAGGGATCTCTCACTCTTTCCCTGCCTGTCTGTCTGTCTGTCTCTCACTCTCTCTCTCTCTCTCTCTCTCTTTCTCTCTCGGGGACCTGAGGAGAAGAGGTGGGCGAGCCCTGCCCGCCTCGCCTACCTGCCTTCCTCTCCCCTGGCCCCTTCTTTCTCCGGCTGCTTTGAGTGCCCTGTGGGCTTGGGTTCAACCCCTGAGGCCAAGGGCGCATGCGCCACCCGCCACCGCCAGGGCCTAGGGCGGGCCTCGGGGGTCCTCAGTGAAGGCCCCGCCCGCCCGCCAGGCCAGGCCAGTCCCAGCTGAAGAAGGAACGCCAACGCCCTGCTGGACTTGGCTTCAGCTGTTGTCTCCCTCCCATCCCCCACTTGCAATCAGCTGGCCGGCCGCTTCCCTTCTTTGGAAGCGGTGGTCTGGACCTGGTGGCCAAAGGCCGACTGGGGTGCCAGGTCAAGGCTCTGCCTCGGCCAGCTGCTTTTGCCCGGGCCTCATTTCTTCCTGGAAAGGCAAAACCACGGCCTCACCCCACGCCCGCACTTGTCGACTCCAGCCAGGTGGAGGAAAGGCTCTGTGGAATCCGAAGGGCCGAGACAGGCTTATGGCCAAGCAGTGAGTGAGGCCCCAGCAGGCCGCCGGCTTGGGGAGCCGCTGCCACACGGGCAGGCCCTTCCGGCGACGGGTCCCAGCATCATCTCTGGAGTCGGGAGGGCCTGGCCTTCCTAGTGCCCAGGCCACGGCTCTGAGGAGAAATCCGCGTTGGAGGGCACGCGTGAGGCCCTCGGCCTGAGGGCGCTGGTGCCACGCCGGGGGCGACTGGAAGGCTGGCTGGGCTCGCCTGCTTTGTCCAAAGGAGGCTGGCCAACCAGCCCAACCGGCCACCTGGGCCAGGCCCCTTTCAAGTGGACAAGATCCGGGGGAAAGGGCCCTGGGGCCTGCCGCCAAGTCCCCTGGGGCGTGTGCTGGGCCCCCTCAGAGGAGGGAGCCACCTGGCAACCTGTGTGCCAGACCTTAGATCTGGCGGCCTGCCACACCCGGCTCCCTGCCCTGCCCACGCCTGCCTCCATCCACTCCACGGAGGACGATGGTGTTGGCAGTGCGAGCGGAGATAGTCGTTAGAGACTTCACTTGGAGTTGTAGTCCAAGAGCATCACAGAGGAGCACTGAGCTTGGGCTCGGCCATTTATCCGCTTTGTAACCTGGCTGAGTTTTCTAGCCACTGTACCCAGTCTCTTCATCTAGCAAATGGTGCAAAGAACAACATTGACTACGTCGGGATGCTTTCAGGGTCATGTGAGTTAAGATATGTTCCAGCACAGAGTTTACATTCAGGGTGCAGTCCTTGGCTCAGTAGAAGTGTTCGCTGCTGTTCTTATGATTTTCATTATTTCACGTCCTTATCTTCCTCGTGAGTTCCCTGTCAAACCAACCACGATCCACGGTGTCAGCAGTTTGATTCCAGGTCCCTGCTTCAAGGCCTGCAGAGGGAACCTCGTGCTCATAACCTCCTGTTTTTCTCCCAGTCTCTGGAGGGATGCATTGACCTCTAGCTTGTCTGCACTGAGGCACGGAATGGGGTCCCACACCCAACCCCGCGTCTCCTCCTTTTCATATCTGATGCTTTGGGAAGACTGCTTACTGTTCACTCGGTGGACTATACTCCCTGACATGAGCAACGCACGGGAGAGAGGCGGTAGGAAACACTGATCCATGTAGGGCTCTGAGTTGACCATAACACAGAGTACAGTTGATCAAGGGCCGAGGTAGGGTTCCTTAAGGCAAAGATCTGCCGAGATGAGGGTGTTCTGATGTGACGCCGCCTGAAAATAAAGCAAACACATAAAAGCATATGTAGTGGTCAAAGGGAAAGCACGCCACTAAAAGAATTGATCCCATGAAATACACTATTCTATTTGTTTATGTATCAAATGACTGATAGGAAAGAGCCAGGCGTAGAGATAGTAGACTTGATCAATGTCATAGAGAATTCTTTTAACAGTTGTTCATGCCTTGTGTTTTACATCATTGATTAGGGGAGTATTTTCGTCTTTTCCTTTCCTAGTGTCTCCATCTTTCTCAACTTTTCCAGGAGACATATTTACATTATCCTCTAAAATGTTAGGGAAATTTTTAAAAAGTTATGACACATTGGAAGTTGTTGATTTTGTATATGGGAGGAGCACTAGATTGCAAGTGAATTAGTGATCATTAGAGTTTTAGTTTGGTAAAAGACGGTAGTTGGAGTTGATACCAGGATGTTTGTAACCCAGTTTTTACTTCATTATTTGGTGTAGTTTTCCAAATGCCAGAGCCGGTCATTTTTAATGTAATAACTTGTCTCATTTTAGAATATGTGTTCTTGGAGAGGGTGATGCAGGTAAGTAGAAAATAATTTAATGTAGTGACTTGTTTTTCTCCAATGGATCTCTTATAAACCCAACAGCCATATAGCATTCTTTTGTCCAAATGACCTGATGGCACTTTCTTAACTTTTCTTGCTGTGACTCTAGCAATCTAGGGTCACACCACCTTCTCTCTCCTAGTCATGCTTTCAGTTGTAAGAGTGATATTGTCAATAGTACAGTGAGCAATTGGCACACACTCTACTCTTTTCTTACATGTATATATATGTATATGTGTGTGTGTCTATATTTCTCAACTGCGAACTTTGGTAACATAATTGTTAAGGTGTGAACTATTTGCAGTGCACTTAACAACTGATGGCTACACATGATTGTGTAGTGACATCACGGTTAAAACCCTTCTTTGCAACATGTGGCCCCTTTCAGTTTTATTTTCAAGGAAAGGGTTCAATGACTTTTTTCTTTTGGAAGAAGAAAGACTTGCATTTCCATCTTAGAAAATCGAGAACTGGTTTCTTGCCTTTTTTCTTTTTTTGTCTTCAGCTCCTCGTCCTACTGGTTACTAATTCACATGTCCAGTCACTTCAGATTCATGGTGCTAACCCTTTGCCTTGTTCAAGGCTCTGACTTTAATTATTCCATAATCCCTTCTGTGAAGGAGGTTTCTCTCCACGCTCATCTAGCGAGGAAGGAACCGACCCTCCTTTATGTGAACTTGGAGACAGAGGCCAAGGTGAAGCCTCGGTGCCCCTCCACACCAGTGAGCTGCAGAAGGGCTGCAGAGTCCTGTGAATCTTTGGCTCCCCTCCTGGCTCCCTCCGGAGTTGGCATTGCCTGCACGGAGGAGCCCAGCTCCTTACAATCGAATTGGTGAAGTCTCCTGAAGCCGGCTGAAGGATAAGACTGGCCGGAAAGGACATCAGCAAGCAGTGTGCTCCAAAAGTGGGTGGCAGAAACACTCAGAAGAAGAAAACCTTTCCGTTTCTCTTGTTTTCTCTTTATCTTCTCTCCCTTCCTTTTCCTTTCCTTAGATGGTACAGAGCCTGTCCACCCCCCATGGTGGCTGTTTTTCTCCTCAGAGCCCCAGGACAGAGCTGTATCTCTTAGTTGTAGGTCAACCCATGGGGGTTCTTTGCCTGGAGTCCCACGGCAGTTTATTCACATCTCTTTCATTCAAATGATTTCAGTAGTGTAATTTATCTGTTTAGGCATATCTGTCTTCCTTGCAGACCCCCAACATTTCAAGACCTTTGGGCACATAGTAGATGCTTAAGTACTTGAGTGAATCCGTGAAGATCTTTTGTTGAATACGATCTAAATAAATACAATACCTACTCAGCACACGAATGCAGGCACTTGAGAGAGAGTTTGGTGTCTGCTGAAGCAGGCTGTGGACCAGCTTAGGGGCTCAGTGCCAAAGTGACCCAATAGATTTAGACAAAATGAACGAGATAATTAACTTCAATTTTGCAATTCATGGAGAACAGGAGCAGGATATCTAGGTGTGAATCGGGACTTGATCACTCTTGTTGCATCTTTGGAAAATCCAGTCCTTTTTCTTTCTATGGAAACGTGACTGGCCAAGAGAGTGAACGGAGGACTGGCTTTTAGAAAGGCAATTTTGTCACAGGAAGTCCTGGAGGAAAATATATGGAAGGAGAGCTGCTAGAAACATGGCAGAGACGTTTTGTGTAGAAACCCTAAAATGTGGGTTTACATGCTGTCTGAAAGAGTTGTAACCCAACTTTTCTCCACTACAGATTTGAGCAGCTTTTAAATATCTAGGTATACAAAAGGATTAGAAAGGAAAATAGATCCAACTGAAAGGAATTTCGGATGGAACAATGAAATGATGCTGAAGTGAGCCAGCGCACTGAAAAGAGTTTCAGAAAGACCTGCAGTCTCTAAAGGCAGTGGGCAATGTATCCATCAGGTTTCAAGTAGAAAGGGAAATGGGAACAATTGTCTGTCATCTCATGTCCAGGAGATGACAAGCAACAGTCTCTCAGAGAAGAAAAAGATTTCTTTCCAACCGGTCGAACCAGCCACCTGGGCCAGGCCCCTTTCAAGTGGACGAGTTCCAGAGGAGAGAGCCCCGGGGCCTGCCGCCAAGTTTCCTGGGGCGTGTGCTGGGCCCCCTCAGAGGACCAGGCAGCCTGGCAGCCTGTGTGCCAGAGCTGAGATCTGGCGGCCTCCCACACCCGGTTCCCTGTCCTGCCCCGTCCTCCCGAGGGAGGCCGATGGTCCTGGCAGTGGCGAGTGGGGTGGGGCTGGCTGTGAAGCTTTCCTGGGATGCCCCGGGAGAGGGCGCCGGGGGATGGGCTGCCCCTGGCCAGGTCTGAGGCACTGACCCAGCTCAGGGCTGTCGGGGGCGGAGAGAGAAGCCCCTCCGCCTCTTCCCTGAAGCTTCTTATGGCTGGCCAAATCCTTCACAAGACAGGTTCGCTGGAGAAAATAATACCCAGCTTCAGAACACGTGTACAGGGGAGAAACCCGCGAAACTGAGTCTCTCAACACAATGGCAGAGATTCTCCTCCTATCTCCAGCTGCAGACAAAGGAGGATGTTGGGGGTGCGGTTTGGGCATGTGAGACTGGAGAAGACAATTGTCATGGAGAGGGACATGTAGACGATTGGATTGTCTGAACCGGTTCCCCTGCAGTGGGGTCAGGCCCGGAAGGGACAGCACGGAGGTGACCATGAAGGGGCCTCTCCGTGGTGTGGCTGGCCCCGGGGGGCCGCGCCTGGGGATGGGGATGGAGGGGGGGAAGTGGGATGGCCTGTGAGTTGGCAGCAGTGGTGGATGCAGATACTCAGAGGTCAGGGATCTCTCACTCTTTCCCTGCCTGTCTGTCTGTCTGTCTCTCACTCTCTCTCTCTCTCTCTCTCTCTTTCTCTCTCGGGGACCTGAGGACAAGAGGTGGGCGAGCCCTGCCCGCCTCGCCTACCTGCCTTCCTCTCCCCTGGCCCCTTCTTTCTCCGGCTGCTTTGAGTGCCCTGTGGGCTTGGGTTCAACCCCTGAGGCCAAGGGCGCATGCGCCACCCGCCACCGCCAGGGCCTAGGGCGGGCCTCGGGGGTCCTCAGTGAAGGCCCCGCCCGCCCGCCAGGCCAGGCCAGTCCCAGCTGAAGAAGGAACGCCAACGCCCTGCTGGACTTGGCTTCAGCTGTTGTCTCCCTCCCATCCCCCACTTGCAATCAGCTGGCCGGCCGCTTCCCTTCTTTGGAAGCGGTGGTCTGGACCTGGTGGCCAAAGGCCGACTGGGGTGCCAGGTCAAGGCTCTGCCTCGGCCAGCTGCTTTTGCCCGGGCCTCATTTCTTCCTGGAAAGGCAAAACCACGGCCTCACCCCACGCCCGCACTTGTCGACTCCAGCCAGGTGGAGGAAAGGCTCTGTGGAATCCGAAGGGCCGAGACAGGCTTATGGCCAAGCAGTGAGTGAGGCCCCAGCAGGCCGCCGGCTTGGGGAGCCGCTGCCACACGGGCAGGCCCTTCCGGCGACGGGTCCCAGCATCATCTCTGGAGTCGGGAGGGCCTGGCCTTCCTAGTGCCCAGGCCACGGCTCTGAGGAGAAATCCGCGTTGGAGGGCACGCGTGAGGCCCTCGGCCTGAGGGCGCTGGTGCCACGCCGGGGGCGACTGGAAGGCTGGCTGGGCTCGCCTGCTTTGTCCAAAGGAGGCTGGCCAACCAGCCCAACCGGCCACCTGGGCCAGGCCCCTTTCAAGTGGACAAGATCCGGGGGAAAGGGCCCTGGGGCCTGCCGCCAAGTCCCCTGGGGCGTGTGCTGGGCCCCCTCAGAGGAGGGAGCCACCTGGCAACCTGTGTGCCAGACCTTAGATCTGGCGGCCTGCCACACCCGGCTCCCTGCCCTGCCCACGCCTGCCTCCATCCACTCCACGGAGGACGATGGTGTTGGCAGTGCGAGCGGAGATAGTCGTTAGAGACTTCACTTGGAGTTGTAGTCCAAGAGCATCACAGAGGAGCACTGAGCTTGGGCTCGGCCATTTATCCGCTTTGTAACCTGGCTGAGTTTTCTAGCCACTGTACCCAGTCTCTTCATCTAGCAAATGGTGCAAAGAACAACATTGACTACGTCGGGATGCTTTCAGGGTCATGTGAGTTAAGATATGTTCCAGCACAGAGTTTACATTCAGGGTGCAGTCCTTGGCTCAGTAGAAGTGTTCGCTGCTGTTCTTATGATTTTCATTATTTCACGTCCTTATCTTCCTCGTGAGTTCCCTGTCAAACCAACCACGATCCACGGTGTCAGCAGTTTGATTCCAGGTCCCTGCTTCAAGGCCTGCAGAGGGAACCTCGTGCTCATAACCTCCTGTTTTTCTCCCAGTCTCTGGAGGGATGCATTGACCTCTAGCTTGTCTGCACTGAGGCACGGAATGGGGTCCCACACCCAACCCCGCGTCTCCTCCTTTTCATATCTGATGCTTTGGGAAGACTGCTTACTGTTCACTCGGTGGACTATACTCCCTGACATGAGCAACGCACGGGAGAGAGGCGGTAGGAAACACTGATCCATGTAGGGCTCTGAGTTGACCATAACACAGAGTACAGTTGATCAAGGGCCGAGGTAGGGTTCCTTAAGGCAAAGATCTGCCGAGATGAGGGTGTTCTGATGTGACGCCGCCTGAAAATAAAGCAAACACATAAAAGCATATGTAGTGGTCAAAGGGAAAGCACGCCACTAAAAGAATTGATCCCATGAAATACACTATTCTATTTGTTTATGTATCAAATGACTGATAGGAAAGAGCCAGGCGTAGAGATAGTAGACTTGATCAATGTCATAGAGAATTCTTTTAACAGTTGTTCATGCCTTGTGTTTTACATCATTGATTAGGGGAGTATTTTCGTCTTTTCCTTTCCTAGTGTCTCCATCTTTCTCAACTTTTCCAGGAGACATATTTACATTATCCTCTAAAATGTTAGGGAAATTTTTAAAAAGTTATGACACATTGGAAGTTGTTGATTTTGTATATGGGAGGAGCACTAGATTGCAAGTGAATTAGTGATCATTAGAGTTTTAGTTTGGTAAAAGACGGTAGTTGGAGTTGATACCAGGATGTTTGTAACCCAGTTTTTACTTCATTATTTGGTGTAGTTTTCCAAATGCCAGAGCCGGTCATTTTTAATGTAATAACTTGTCTCATTTTAGAATATGTGTTCTTGGAGAGGGTGATGCAGGTAAGTAGAAAATAATTTAATGTAGTGACTTGTTTTTCTCCAATGGATCTCTTATAAACCCAACAGCCATATAGCATTCTTTTGTCCAAATGACCTGATGGCACTTTCTTAACTTTTCTTGCTGTGACTCTAGCAATCTAGGGTCACACCACCTTCTCTCTCCTAGTCATGCTTTCAGTTGTAAGAGTGATATTGTCAATAGTACAGTGAGCAATTGGCACACACTCTACTCTTTTCTTACATGTATATATATGTATATGTGTGTGTGTCTATATTTCTCAACTGCGAACTTTGGTAACATAATTGTTAAGGTGTGAACTATTTGCAGTGCACTTAACAACTGATGGCTACACATGATTGTGTAGTGACATCACGGTTAAAACCCTTCTTTGCAACATGTGGCCCCTTTCAGTTTTATTTTCAAGGAAAGGGTTCAATGACTTTTTTCTTTTGGAAGAAGAAAGACTTGCATTTCCATCTTAGAAAATCGAGAACTGGTTTCTTGCCTTTTTTCTTTTTTTGTCTTCAGCTCCTCGTCCTACTGGTTACTAATTCACATGTCCAGTCACTTCAGATTCATGGTGCTAACCCTTTGCCTTGTTCAAGGCTCTGACTTTAATTATTCCATAATCCCTTCTGTGAAGGAGGTTTCTCTCCACGCTCATCTAGCGAGGAAGGAACCGACCCTCCTTTATGTGAACTTGGAGACAGAGGCCAAGGTGAAGCCTCGGTGCCCCTCCACACCAGTGAGCTGCAGAAGGGCTGCAGAGTCCTGTGAATCTTTGGCTCCCCTCCTGGCTCCCTCCGGAGTTGGCATTGCCTGCACGGAGGAGCCCAGCTCCTTACAATCGAATTGGTGAAGTCTCCTGAAGCCGGCTGAAGGATAAGACTGGCCGGAAAGGACATCAGCAAGCAGTGTGCTCCAAAAGTGGGTGGCAGAAACACTCAGAAGAAGAAAACCTTTCCGTTTCTCTTGTTTTCTCTTTATCTTCTCTCCCTTCCTTTTCCTTTCCTTAGATGGTACAGAGCCTGTCCACCCCCCATGGTGGCTGTTTTTCTCCTCAGAGCCCCAGGACAGAGCTGTATCTCTTAGTTGTAGGTCAACCCATGGGGGTTCTTTGCCTGGAGTCCCACGGCAGTTTATTCACATCTCTTTCATTCAAATGATTTCAGTAGTGTAATTTATCTGTTTAGGCATATCTGTCTTCCTTGCAGACCCCCAACATTTCAAGACCTTTGGGCACATAGTAGATGCTTAAGTACTTGAGTGAATCCGTGAAGATCTTTTGTTGAATACGATCTAAATAAATACAATACCTACTCAGCACACGAATGCAGGCACTTGAGAGAGAGTTTGGTGTCTGCTGAAGCAGGCTGTGGACCAGCTTAGGGGCTCAGTGCCAAAGTGACCCAATAGATTTAGACAAAATGAACGAGATAATTAACTTCAATTTTGCAATTCATGGAGAACAGGAGCAGGATATCTAGGTGTGAATCGGGACTTGATCACTCTTGTTGCATCTTTGGAAAATCCAGTCCTTTTTCTTTCTATGGAAACGTGACTGGCCAAGAGAGTGAACGGAGGACTGGCTTTTAGAAAGGCAATTTTGTCACAGGAAGTCCTGGAGGAAAATATATGGAAGGAGAGCTGCTAGAAACATGGCAGAGACGTTTTGTGTAGAAACCCTAAAATGTGGGTTTACATGCTGTCTGAAAGAGTTGTAACCCAACTTTTCTCCACTACAGATTTGAGCAGCTTTTAAATATCTAGGTATACAAAAGGATTAGAAAGGAAAATAGATCCAACTGAAAGGAATTTCGGATGGAACAATGAAATGATGCTGAAGTGAGCCAGCGCACTGAAAAAAGTTTCAGAAAGACCTGCAGTCTCTAAAGGCAGTGGGCAATGTATCCATCAGGTTTCAAGTAGAAAGGGAAATGGGAACAATTGTCTGTCATCTCATGTCCAGGAGATGACAAGCAACAGTCTCTCAGAGAAGAAAAAGATTTCTTTCCAACCGGTCGAACCAGCCACCTGGGCCAGGCCCCTTTCAAGTGGACGAGTTCCAGAGGAGAGAGCCCCGGGGCCTGCCGCCAAGTTTCCTGGGGCGTGTGCTGGGCCCCCTCAGAGGACCAGGCAGCCTGGCAGCCTGTGTGCCAGAGCTGAGATCTGGCGGCCTCCCACACCCGGTTCCCTGTCCTGCCCCGTCCTCCCGAGGGAGGCCGATGGTCCTGGCAGTGGCGAGTGGGGTGGGGCTGGCTGTGAAGCTTTCCTGGGATGCCCCGGGAGAGGGCGCCGGGGGATGGGCTGCCCCTGGCCAGGTCTGAGGCACTGACCCAGCTCAGGGCTGTCGGGGGCGGAGAGAGAAGCCCCTCCGCCTCTTCCCTGAAGCTTCTTATGGCTGGCCAAATCCTTCACAAGACAGGTTCGCTGGAGAAAATAATACCCAGCTTCAGAACACGTGTACAGGGGAGAAACCCGCGAAACTGAGTCTCTCAACACAATGGCAGAGATTCTCCTCCTATCTCCAGCTGCAGACAAAGGAGGATGTTGGGGGTGCGGTTTGGGCATGTGAGACTGGAGAAGACAATTGTCATGGAGAGGGACATGTAGACGATTGGATTGTCTGAACCGGTTCCCCTGCAGTGGGGTCAGGCCCGGAAGGGACAGCACGGAGGTGACCATGAAGGGGCCTCTCCGTGGTGTGGCTGGCCCCGGGGGGCCGCGCCTGGGGATGGGGATGGAGGGGGGGAAGTGGGATGGCCTGTGAGTTGGCAGCAGTGGTGGATGCAGATACTCAGAGGTCAGGGATCTCTCACTCTTTCCCTGCCTGTCTGTCTGTCTGTCTCTCACTCTCTCTCTCTCTCTCTCTCTCTTTCTCTCTCGGGGACCTGAGGAGAAGAGGTGGGCGAGCCCTGCCCGCCTCGCCTACCTGCCTTCCTCTCCCCTGGCCCCTTCTTTCTCCGGCTGCTTTGAGTGCCCTGTGGGCTTGGGTTCAACCCCTGAGGCCAAGGGCGCATGCGCCACCCGCCACCGCCAGGGCCTAGGGCGGGCCTCGGGGGTCCTCAGTGAAGGCCCCGCCCGCCCGCCAGGCCAGGCCAGTCCCAGCTGAAGAAGGAACGCCAACGCCCTGCTGGACTTGGCTTCAGCTGTTGTCTCCCTCCCATCCCCCACTTGCAATCAGCTGGCCGGCCGCTTCCCTTCTTTGGAAGCGGTGGTCTGGACCTGGTGGCCAAAGGCCGACTGGGGTGCCAGGTCAAGGCTCTGCCTCGGCCAGCTGCTTTTGCCCGGGCCTCATTTCTTCCTGGAAAGGCAAAACCACGGCCTCACCCCACGCCCGCACTTGTCGACTCCAGCCAGGTGGAGGAAAGGCTCTGTGGAATCCGAAGGGCCGAGACAGGCTTATGGCCAAGCAGTGAGTGAGGCCCCAGCAGGCCGCCGGCTTGGGGAGCCGCTGCCACACGGGCAGGCCCTTCCGGCGACGGGTCCCAGCATCATCTCTGGAGTCGGGAGGGCCTGGCCTTCCTAGTGCCCAGGCCACGGCTCTGAGGAGAAATCCGCGTTGGAGGGCACGCGTGAGGCCCTCGGCCTGAGGGCGCTGGTGCCACGCCGGGGGCGACTGGAAGGCTGGCTGGGCTCGCCTGCTTTGTCCAAAGGAGGCTGGCCAACCAGCCCAACCGGCCACCTGGGCCAGGCCCCTTTCAAGTGGACAAGATCCGGGGGAAAGGGCCCTGGGGCCTGCCGCCAAGTCCCCTGGGGCGTGTGCTGGGCCCCCTCAGAGGAGGGAGCCACCTGGCAACCTGTGTGCCAGACCTTAGATCTGGCGGCCTGCCACACCCGGCTCCCTGCCCTGCCCACGCCTGCCTCCATCCACTCCACGGAGGACGATGGTGTTGGCAGTGCGAGCGGAGATAGTCGTTAGAGACTTCACTTGGAGTTGTAGTCCAAGAGCATCACAGAGGAGCACTGAGCTTGGGCTCGGCCATTTATCCGCTTTGTAACCTGGCTGAGTTTTCTAGCCACTGTACCCAGTCTCTTCATCTAGCAAATGGTGCAAAGAACAACATTGACTACGTCGGGATGCTTTCAGGGTCATGTGAGTTAAGATATGTTCCAGCACAGAGTTTACATTCAGGGTGCAGTCCTTGGCTCAGTAGAAGTGTTCGCTGCTGTTCTTATGATTTTCATTATTTCACGTCCTTATCTTCCTCGTGAGTTCCCTGTCAAACCAACCACGATCCACGGTGTCAGCAGTTTGATTCCAGGTCCCTGCTTCAAGGCCTGCAGAGGGAACCTCGTGCTCATAACCTCCTGTTTTTCTCCCAGTCTCTGGAGGGATGCATTGACCTCTAGCTTGTCTGCACTGAGGCACGGAATGGGGTCCCACACCCAACCCCGCGTCTCCTCCTTTTCATATCTGATGCTTTGGGAAGACTGCTTACTGTTCACTCGGTGGACTATACTCCCTGACATGAGCAACGCACGGGAGAGAGGCGGTAGGAAACACTGATCCATGTAGGGCTCTGAGTTGACCATAACACAGAGTACAGTTGATCAAGGGCCGAGGTAGGGTTCCTTAAGGCAAAGATCTGCCGAGATGAGGGTGTTCTGATGTGACGCCGCCTGAAAATAAAGCAAACACATAAAAGCATATGTAGTGGTCAAAGGGAAAGCACGCCACTAAAAGAATTGATCCCATGAAATACACTATTCTATTTGTTTATGTATCAAATGACTGATAGGAAAGAGCCAGGCGTAGAGATAGTAGACTTGATCAATGTCATAGAGAATTCTTTTAACAGTTGTTCATGCCTTGTGTTTTACATCATTGATTAGGGGAGTATTTTCGTCTTTTCCTTTCCTAGTGTCTCCATCTTTCTCAACTTTTCCAGGAGACATATTTACATTATCCTCTAAAATGTTAGGGAAATTTTTAAAAAGTTATGACACATTGGAAGTTGTTGATTTTGTATATGGGAGGAGCACTAGATTGCAAGTGAATTAGTGATCATTAGAGTTTTAGTTTGGTAAAAGACGGTAGTTGGAGTTGATACCAGGATGTTTGTAACCCAGTTTTTACTTCATTATTTGGTGTAGTTTTCCAAATGCCAGAGCCGGTCATTTTTAATGTAATAACTTGTCTCATTTTAGAATATGTGTTCTTGGAGAGGGTGATGCAGGTAAGTAGAAAATAATTTAATGTAGTGACTTGTTTTTCTCCAATGGATCTCTTATAAACCCAACAGCCATATAGCATTCTTTTGTCCAAATGACCTGATGGCACTTTCTTAACTTTTCTTGCTGTGACTCTAGCAATCTAGGGTCACACCACCTTCTCTCTCCTAGTCATGCTTTCAGTTGTAAGAGTGATATTGTCAATAGTACAGTGAGCAATTGGCACACACTCTACTCTTTTCTTACATGTATATATATGTATATGTGTGTGTGTCTATATTTCTCAACTGCGAACTTTGGTAACATAATTGTTAAGGTGTGAACTATTTGCAGTGCACTTAACAACTGATGGCTACACATGATTGTGTAGTGACATCACGGTTAAAACCCTTCTTTGCAACATGTGGCCCCTTTCAGTTTTATTTTCAAGGAAAGGGTTCAATGACTTTTTTCTTTTGGAAGAAGAAAGACTTGCATTTCCATCTTAGAAAATCGAGAACTGGTTTCTTGCCTTTTTTCTTTTTTTGTCTTCAGCTCCTCGTCCTACTGGTTACTAATTCACATGTCCAGTCACTTCAGATTCATGGTGCTAACCCTTTGCCTTGTTCAAGGCTCTGACTTTAATTATTCCATAATCCCTTCTGTGAAGGAGGTTTCTCTCCACGCTCATCTAGCGAGGAAGGAACCGACCCTCCTTTATGTGAACTTGGAGACAGAGGCCAAGGTGAAGCCTCGGTGCCCCTCCACACCAGTGAGCTGCAGAAGGGCTGCAGAGTCCTGTGAATCTTTGGCTCCCCTCCTGGCTCCCTCCGGAGTTGGCATTGCCTGCACGGAGGAGCCCAGCTCCTTACAATCGAATTGGTGAAGTCTCCTGAAGCCGGCTGAAGGATAAGACTGGCCGGAAAGGACATCAGCAAGCAGTGTGCTCCAAAAGTGGGTGGCAGAAACACTCAGAAGAAGAAAACCTTTCCGTTTCTCTTGTTTTCTCTTTATCTTCTCTCCCTTCCTTTTCCTTTCCTTAGATGGTACAGAGCCTGTCCACCCCCCATGGTGGCTGTTTTTCTCCTCAGAGCCCCAGGACAGAGCTGTATCTCTTAGTTGTAGGTCAACCCATGGGGGTTCTTTGCCTGGAGTCCCACGGCAGTTTATTCACATCTCTTTCATTCAAATGATTTCAGTAGTGTAATTTATCTGTTTAGGCATATCTGTCTTCCTTGCAGACCCCCAACATTTCAAGACCTTTGGGCACATAGTAGATGCTTAAGTACTTGAGTGAATCCGTGAAGATCTTTTGTTGAATACGATCTAAATAAATACAATACCTACTCAGCACACGAATGCAGGCACTTGAGAGAGAGTTTGGTGTCTGCTGAAGCAGGCTGTGGACCAGCTTAGGGGCTCAGTGCCAAAGTGACCCAATAGATTTAGACAAAATGAACGAGATAATTAACTTCAATTTTGCAATTCATGGAGAACAGGAGCAGGATATCTAGGTGTGAATCGGGACTTGATCATTCTTGTTGCATCTTTGGAAAATCCAGTCCTTTTTCTTTCTATGGAAACGTGACTGGCCAAGAGAGTGAACGGAGGACTGGCTTTTAGAAAGGCAATTTTGTCACAGGAAGTCCTGGAGGAAAATATATGGAAGGAGAGCTGCTAGAAACATGGCAGAGACGTTTTGTGTAGAAACCCTAAAATGTGGGTTTACATGCTGTCTGAAAGAGTTGTAACCCAACTTTTCTCCACTACAGATTTGAGCAGCTTTTAAATATCTAGGTATACAAAAGGATTAGAAAGGAAAATAGATCCAACTGAAAGGAATTTCGGATGGAACAATGAAATGATGCTGAAGTGAGCCAGCGCACTGAAAAGAGTTTCAGAAAGACCTGCAGTCTCTAAAGGCAGTGGGCAATGTATCCATCAGGTTTCAAGTAGAAAGGGAAATGGGAACAATTGTCTGTCATCTCATGTCCAGGAGATGACAAGCAACAGTCTCTCAGAGAAGAAAAAGATTTCTTTCCAACCGGTCGAACCAGCCACCTGGGCCAGGCCCCTTTCAAGTGGACGAGTTCCAGAGGAGAGAGCCCCGGGGCCTGCCGCCAAGTTTCCTGGGGCGTGTGCTGGGCCCCCTCAGAGGACCAGGCAGCCTGGCAGCCTGTGTGCCAGAGCTGAGATCTGGCGGCCTCCCACACCCGGTTCCCTGTCCTGCCCCGTCCTCCCGAGGGAGGCCGATGGTCCTGGCAGTGGCGAGTGGGGTGGGGCTGGCTGTGAAGCTTTCCTGGGATGCCCCGGGAGAGGGCGCCGGGGGATGGGCTGCCCCTGGCCAGGTCTGAGGCACTGACCCAGCTCAGGGCTGTCGGGGGCGGAGAGAGAAGCCCCTCCGCCTCTTCCCTGAAGCTTCTTATGGCTGGCCAAATCCTTCACAAGACAGGTTCGCTGGAGAAAATAATACCCAGCTTCAGAACACGTGTACAGGGGAGAAACCCGCGAAACTGAGTCTCTCAACACAATGGCAGAGATTCTCCTCCTATCTCCAGCTGCAGACAAAGGAGGATGTTGGGGGTGCGGTTTGGGCATGTGAGACTGGAGAAGACAATTGTCATGGAGAGGGACATGTAGACGATTGGATTGTCTGAACCGGTTCCCCTGCAGTGGGGTCAGGCCCGGAAGGGACAGCACGGAGGTGACCATGAAGGGGCCTCTCCGTGGTGTGGCTGGCCCCGGGGGGCCGCGCCTGGGGATGGGGATGGAGGGGGGGAAGTGGGATGGCCTGTGAGTTGGCAGCAGTGGTGGATGCAGATACTCAGAGGTCAGGGATCTCTCACTCTTTCCCTGCCTGTCTGTCTGTCTGTCTCTCACTCTCTCTCTCTCTCTCTCTCTCTTTCTCTCTCGGGGACCTGAGGAGAAGAGGTGGGCGAGCCCTGCCCGCCTCGCCTACCTGCCTTCCTCTCCCCTGGCCCCTTCTTTCTCCGGCTGCTTTGAGTGCCCTGTGGGCTTGGGTTCAACCCCTGAGGCCAAGGGCGCATGCGCCACCCGCCACCGCCAGGGCCTAGGGCGGGCCTCGGGGGTCCTCAGTGAAGGCCCCGCCCGCCCGCCAGGCCAGGCCAGTCCCAGCTGAAGAAGGAACGCCAACGCCCTGCTGGACTTGGCTTCAGCTGTTGTCTCCCTCCCATCCCCCACTTGCAATCAGCTGGCCGGCCGCTTCCCTTCTTTGGAAGCGGTGGTCTGGACCTGGTGGCCAAAGGCCGACTGGGGTGCCAGGTCAAGGCTCTGCCTCGGCCAGCTGCTTTTGCCCGGGCCTCATTTCTTCCTGGAAAGGCAAAACCACGGCCTCACCCCACGCCCGCACTTGTCGACTCCAGCCAGGTGGAGGAAAGGCTCTGTGGAATCCGAAGGGCCGAGACAGGCTTATGGCCAAGCAGTGAGTGAGGCCCCAGCAGGCCGCCAGCTTGGGGAGCCGCTGCCACACGGGCAGGCCCTTCCGGCGACGGGTCCCAGCATCATCTCTGGAGTCGGGAGGGCCTGGCCTTCCTAGTGCCCAGGCCACGGCTCTGAGGAGAAATCCGCGTTGGAGGGCACGCGTGAGGCCCTCGGCCTGAGGGCGCTGGTGCCACGCCGGGGGCGACTGGAAGGCTGGCTGGGCTCGCCTGCTTTGTCCAAAGGAGGCTGGCCAACCAGCCCAACCGGCCACCTGGGCCAGGCCCCTTTCAAGTGGACAAGATCCGGGGGAAAGGGCCCTGGGGCCTGCCGCCAAGTCCCCTGGGGCGTGTGCTGGGCCCCCTCAGAGGAGGGAGCCACCTGGCAACCTGTGTGCCAGACCTTAGATCTGGCGGCCTGCCACACCCGGCTCCCTGCCCTGCCCACGCCTGCCTCCATCCACTCCACGGAGGACGATGGTGTTGGCAGTGCGAGCGGAGATAGTCGTTAGAGACTTCACTTGGAGTTGTAGTCCAAGAGCATCACAGAGGAGCACTGAGCTTGGGCTCGGCCATTTATCCGCTTTGTAACCTGGCTGAGTTTTCTAGCCACTGTACCCAGTCTCTTCATCTAGCAAATGGTGCAAAGAACAACATTGACTACGTCGGGATGCTTTCAGGGTCATGTGAGTTAAGATATGTTCCAGCACAGAGTTTACATTCAGGGTGCAGTCCTTGGCTCAGTAGAAGTGTTCGCTGCTGTTCTTATGATTTTCATTATTTCACGTCCTTATCTTCCTCGTGAGTTCCCTGTCAAACCAACCACGATCCACGGTGTCAGCAGTTTGATTCCAGGTCCCTGCTTCAAGGCCTGCAGAGGGAACCTCGTGCTCATAACCTCCTGTTTTTCTCCCAGTCTCTGGAGGGATGCATTGACCTCTAGCTTGTCTGCACTGAGGCACGGAATGGGGTCCCACACCCAACCCCGCGTCTCCTCCTTTTCATATCTGATGCTTTGGGAAGACTGCTTACTGTTCACTCGGTGGACTATACTCCCTGACATGAGCAACGCACGGGAGAGAGGCGGTAGGAAACACTGATCCATGTAGGGCTCTGAGTTGACCATAACACAGAGTACAGTTGATCAAGGGCCGAGGTAGGGTTCCTTAAGGCAAAGATCTGCCGAGATGAGGGTGTTCTGATGTGACGCCGCCTGAAAATAAAGCAAACACATAAAAGCATATGTAGTGGTCAAAGGGAAAGCACGCCACTAAAAGAATTGATCCCATGAAATACACTATTCTATTTGTTTATGTATCAAATGACTGATAGGAAAGAGCCAGGCGTAGAGATAGTAGACTTGATCAATGTCATAGAGAATTCTTTTAACAGTTGTTCATGCCTTGTGTTTTACATCATTGATTAGGGGAGTATTTTCGTCTTTTCCTTTCCTAGTGTCTCCATCTTTCTCAACTTTTCCAGGAGACATATTTACATTATCCTCTAAAATGTTAGGGAAATTTTTAAAAAGTTATGACACATTGGAAGTTGTTGATTTTGTATATGGGAGGAGCACTAGATTGCAAGTGAATTAGTGATCATTAGAGTTTTAGTTTGGTAAAAGACGGTAGTTGGAGTTGATACCAGGATGTTTGTAACCCAGTTTTTACTTCATTATTTGGTGTAGTTTTCCAAATGCCAGAGCCGGTCATTTTTAATGTAATAACTTGTCTCATTTTAGAATATGTGTTCTTGGAGAGGGTGATGCAGGTAAGTAGAAAATAATTTAATGTAGTGACTTGTTTTTCTCCAATGGATCTCTTATAAACCCAACAGCCATATAGCATTCTTTTGTCCAAATGACCTGATGGCACTTTCTTAACTTTTCTTGCTGTGACTCTAGCAATCTAGGGTCACACCACCTTCTCTCTCCTAGTCATGCTTTCAGTTGTAAGAGTGATATTGTCAATAGTACAGTGAGCAATTGGCACACACTCTACTCTTTTCTTACATGTATATATATGTATATGTGTGTGTGTCTATATTTCTCAACTGCGAACTTTGGTAACATAATTGTTAAGGTGTGAACTATTTGCAGTGCACTTAACAACTGATGGCTACACATGATTGTGTAGTGACATCACGGTTAAAACCCTTCTTTGCAACATGTGGCCCCTTTCAGTTTTATTTTCAAGGAAAGGGTTCAATGACTTTTTTCTTTTGGAAGAAGAAAGACTTGCATTTCCATCTTAGAAAATCGAGAACTGGTTTCTTGCCTTTTTTCTTTTTTTATCTTCAGCTCCTCGTCCTACTGGTTACTAATTCACATGTCCAGTCACTTCAGATTCATGGTGCTAACCCTTTGCCTTGTTCAAGGCTCTGACTTTAATTATTCCATAATCCCTTCTGTGAAGGAGGTTTCTCTCCACGCTCATCTAGCGAGGAAGGAACCGACCCTCCTTTATGTGAACTTGGAGACAGAGGCCAAGGTGAAGCCTCGGTGCCCCTCCACACCAGTGAGCTGCAGAAGGGCTGCAGAGTCCTGTGAATCTTTGGCTCCCCTCCTGGCTCCCTCCGGAGTTGGCATTGCCTGCACGGAGGAGCCCAGCTCCTTACAATCGAATTGGTGAAGTCTCCTGAAGCCGGCTGAAGGATAAGACTGGCCGGAAAGGACATCAGCAAGCAGTGTGCTCCAAAAGTGGGTGGCAGAAACACTCAGAAGAAGAAAACCTTTCCGTTTCTCTTGTTTTCTCTTTATCTTCTCTCCCTTCCTTTTCCTTTCCTTAGATGGTACAGAGCCTGTCCACCCCCCATGGTGGCTGTTTTTTTCCTCAGAGCCCCAGGACAGAGCTGTATCTCTTAGTTGTAGGTCAACCCATGGGGGTTCTTTGCCTGGAGTCCCACGGCAGTTTATTCACATCTCTTTCATTCAAATGATTTCAGTAGTGTAATTTATCTGTTTAGGCATATCTGTCTTCCTTGCAGACCCCCAACATTTCAAGACCTTTGGGCACATAGTAGATGCTTAAGTACTTGAGTGAATCCGTGAAGATCTTTTGTTGAATACGATCTAAATAAATACAATACCTACTCAGCACACGAATGCAGGCACTTGAGAGAGAGTTTGGTGTCTGCTGAAGCAGGCTGTGGACCAGCTTAGGGGCTCAGTGCCAAAGTGACCCAATAGATTTAGACAAAATGAACGAGATAATTAACTTCAATTTTGCAATTCATGGAGAACAGGAGCAGGATATCTAGGTGTGAATCGGGACTTGATCATTCTTGTTGCATCTTTGGAAAATCCAGTCCTTTTTCTTTCTATGGAAACGTGACTGGCCAAGAGAGTGAACGGAGGACTGGCTTTTAGAAAGGCAATTTTGTCACAGGAAGTCCTGGAGGAAAATATATGGAAGGAGAGCTGCTAGAAACATGGCAGAGACGTTTTGTGTAGAAACCCTAAAATGTGGGTTTACATGCTGTCTGAAAGAGTTGTAACCCAACTTTTCTCCACTACAGATTTGAGCAGCTTTTAAATATCTAGGTATACAAAAGGATTAGAAAGGAAAATAGATCCAACTGAAAGGAATTTCGGATGTGATGGTGCTCAGGGCAAGCTGCCCCAGGAAGCACCACTCTGGTATGCGGATTATTTCGAGCTGAAGACAATAAGGACTCAGAGAGCTCAGGAAAAATATTTGAGTTTCCCCTCCCAAACTGCCTAAAGAATTTAAAACCAAAAAAAAATCTGTTTTAGGAAGGGGTTATTATCATGACTGCTATAAAAGATAATTTAGGATAGAGGTTACAATAGAAAAGGCACCAACAAGCCCATCTTATCCGGAGTCCTGTCTCTCTGGCCACATTCTTTGGATGGCCCTGCAGGAGTTGCCAGACAATCATTTACATTTATAAGGGAAATCTCCATTTGTAAAGGTATCTCCCTCTCTGTTTGGAGAAGAGAGGGGGGGTGAGCTCATTTCTAGTAACTTATCAATGTGGAAGATAAGGCCTTGGGGCTGTATAATAAACCTTACTCTTGTTTACTGTGCTTTAGTGGTAATCTCCTGTAATTGACTCCCCCACCCCCAAAATCCTCCTTTGTCATTGGCTGAAAATGATATTTAAGACGAGAATTTTTGCTATTGTGTGGAGAAACGCAGTGTCCCTGCTTTCTCCCATGTATACATGTTATTAAACTTGGTATTATTTTCTCCTGCTAACCTGTCTTGTTGATTATTTGGCCAGCCAGAAGAACCTTAAGGGAAAGGGCAGAGGGAGATTAGCCCTCTTCCCCCGACAGTTTTGGCGAGCCAGCCAGGAGAAGAACTGGCTGGTAAGTTGTCTTCTCTGGCTGGAAGACCTGCCTTCTCCCTGGACTACTGCAGATGATGAGATACGGGAACGCCTGACGAAAGCCGGCAAAAGGTAAGACTTCTTACCACGTCAGCCTCCCGGAATCTCTATCTGCGGGGTCTGGCGGAAGGAAGTGGTGAGAATTTTTTCTCTTTCTAAATTTAGATTGGCAGGAGAAAATATTTGGGAAACTAGTTTCTTGGGCTTTTAGTGACTCTTGGTTTAAATTTGGTAGAGTACTCTTGGTTTTTGATCTTGATCCCTTTTCCTCCCAGAGATAGTCTCTGTTTTTCTCTTTTGTCTGTGTCTTTTGTCATAAGAAGGAAATACCATAGGGTAGGACGCAGGCATAGGCCCTACAAGCCTGCTGTCCGGGCCGGCCCCACAGACTGGTGAGTTTGCGGGTCTCACCAGACCGGCGTCTACAAACTTTGCTGTGGGTTATTATGCACATGAAGTGAATGTCATTGCCAAGGGCATCTTGGAAGCCAAAAAGGCCGCAAATTTAAGTGGGCGCGGGTCGAGCAGTTAAGAGCCATTAGGGCGCTCGCCACTTTCAGAAGACTCCCGTGTCAGGATAAGTTGGGTCACGGAACGGGGTAGATGACACAGGTCCCCCGCCAACTGCAAGAAAATGTCCGTGCAACGACGAGGTACTCTGTAAAAGCACACAGTCCCCAACCCCGCGGCACCTCCCCCCCAGGTATTATTCTGGCTCCAAGAGACCTAAGGCGTGACTAAAGCTGTCATTGTGCACAGAAAAAAAAAAAAACCGGATGAGGTTTTTCCTTCTGTCTTGTTCTGTGTCCTGAGAAAACTTGGCTTTGTGACCAGTGAGAATATTCTCCTTGGTCTCCACCATACGGAAGGTGCATTTACCGGGGTGCACCTTGGTGGCCAGTCGAGTAGACTGGGGTTCCGAACTGTCTCTTTGTCCGGCTGTGCCAAGTTCTCAGGGGAGTTTGTCATAAAGGGCCCAGTCCATAAGATAAGGGCTTTTGTTGTCTTAACCTTCGTTGCTTGTTAGTGCTGGAAAAATCCCATTCCAGTATCGCCCGCCCGGTGTCACAGATTAGCGGGTCTGTGACTGGAGGCGTCCCACACTATTGTGGGAGACCAGAGACACCCTTTTATCCTTACCGCCTGTGCAACAAAGGTCTTTACTTTCTCTGAATATCTTTGAGAGTAAATTCTGTGGATCATGGGGGCTACATCATCTGCGCCCTCACCAGGGACGCCTCTTGCGTCCATGGTAGATTTATTCTAAGCGTGGAAAGTTACCTCCGGGTCTTTCCTTAAAAAGGCTTATTGGTTCGAGTCACTATTGGAATAAATATACAAGTGAAGATCCTACTCGTCAATGGCCAGACGACGGATCCTTTGAATTGGAAAAACTTCTAAATTGGGGAAAAAAAATTTTTTGAGAGCTCTCACATAATTGCTTAATTGGTACCTAAGAATTAAGGCCAGAAAAAGGAAGGAAAAAAAATTTGACTAGTCTTAAGACCTTGACTCAGGTTACAATTAAATTGAAAACATGTAAAAGTGTAAGTGTTGATAAGATTATAAAGGTTGGAATGTTTGAGCTAATTTTATACAAAGAGGTTACATCAACTTTGCCTGAGTATGTTTTAAAATGTCTGACTGGGAATGCTTCTCTTGTCCAAAGTTAGAAGACCAAGACCTATTGATAAAAATCTTAATGATAATTATGTTTAAAGGTATAAGAAGTGATAAAAATTGCATAAAATTTTGTAGAAAAAAACTGATGTTATTTCTATTACAGAACTGGTTAACAAAAATAGTAATTTAAATGATGGCTAATTTTATCTAATGTCTTATGAAGTCTTATAGGCAATCTAAATAGTTATTGGAAATAAGTAACTAAATAGTTGTAAAAAAGATAAATGTTAGATAAACTTTAAACAATAATTATGTGTTATTGTGGTTACAGCTTCCAAACTCTTTTTGGTGACTTAAAACTTGAGAGTTTTGCTAAGTTTTATGATAAAAATTCACTGAGTATCATCATTTCCAAATAACATAAGATATTAGACATTGATTGCTAAATGTACGTTTGTCTACTTTTGGCTTTTCATTACAGGAAAACTAAAAGGTGTTTTGGCTCTATTGGTAAACATGTGTTTTATTAAAAGATTATACTATAAAGTAACATGTTTCTAGAAGTTATGAAGTATTTATAAATTTTCCAAGCCACAAGATACTAATGTAAAAGAAAGTTTACAATTGTTTACTTAGTTTTCACTTACAAATTAAGGTTTCTAAGGGGTAAAATTCCTAATTAGTATATGTGATTGAAGCTACTAAAAATTAAAAAAAATATGTCTGTGTACAAGGAAAGTAAGATGTATAAAGGTACAAAGAATGGAAATATTTTGTTTGGTTAAGAAAGATAAATTTGTCCTCAAGTACTAGGAGGGAAAAGAAAGACATGGGACAAATTCTGAATGTAAAAAGAAAGTTATAAAAAGTTTGTGGAAGAAGAATTCTGGAAAAAGAGTTTTATGCATGGTCAAGTTGGCTAAGATTGAAATAAATTTAATTAAGTAAATGAGTTTTAATAGCAGAAATAAGCTGGTGCAAAATTAAAATTTGGTCTTCTGTCTCTTAAAATGATAATTTTCTTAAACTTGATAAAGAGGTTACAAAAGATTTTTCTTTACCTTTGAGTAAGTCTACCTAAAAGACAGAAAAAAAAAAAAAACTGTTAAAATAACTTACTACGTTCAAAAGACTGAGGTCTCTCTATTAAGGCTTTTGGACTGTTAATGCTCTGTTTGCTTTGATTGTTTATATTTTTGACAAGCTCCACCAAAATTCATATCTTAAATAAAGTCTTTTTTTTACTTTTTCTTTGAGAATTTTCAAAGGGCCCTGGAACTTCTCAAAGAAATTTGCTCTCTTCCTATAAGGAGAAAGATACTAAACTTATTAGGCTTATTCAATATGTTCAATTATATGGAAAGCATTGTCAGACCAGTGATGATAAGCCTGCTTAGGTGCTACTATGTGGGCAAATGTTATTGACATAGGTGTTTTAAAATTGTATAACATTACTGAAATTCTGATCTGTCCTGGTTATCAGTCATAATTCTGGTTATTATTATTTTAAAGTGTTGTATGTCACAAAATTAACCAAATTTCCTTGTCAATTGCCATTTTGAGGTCTTGTTGTTTACAGACTTATTTCTTTGCTCTAATGCTTTTGCAAAATGTTTCAACTTCAAAAAAATTCATAGAAAGGACTCTGACATTTACACTGGAACTGTACAGGTTTCTGACAAACTTTCTGATCATAAAACTGAACTGGGTAAAAAAAAAAATTATAAAAATCTGATGGAGAGACTGATAACTTCATAAAACTGCTAACAAAAAGATTGGGATCAAGAATAGATTACACAGGACTGAACCAACTGATAAGGATGATTATAATTTTTATGATTTTTCATTTAAAGTATTGCTGAATTTTTAATGTTTTTTCAGATTTAAGAAAAACTTTTTCTCTTTTCTCCTGAGCTAGCTATGACTTATAGCAATTTGGTAAATGATACTTTTATAAATAAAATTGAAATATTTATCTTTTTCTCTCTACCTGATCCCTCAAATTTAAAAACTCTTAGTAAGTAAATATTGTTGTTTTCATGGCAATATAGTTATTTACATAAGTTCAATAAAAATCTGTTCTCCTTATAACAGGACACAATTGGAAACACTGGTTCTATTACCAAGGTTGTGACTGGAACATCATATTTACAATATAACCATACAGCTTTTGAAAAATGAAGATTAGACTTTATGAAATAAAGCCACGTAGAAATATTGGCCTGGTACCTTATGTTCCAAGCAGCACTTACCAGGATAAGTAAAGAATGTCACTTATCTGGCAGGTACAAGGAACCTTGAAATATTTTGGGGAAACCTCGGAATAGAGGAATTCACCCAAATTTATAGGTATTGCAGACAAAGTCTGATGACAAAATCCTTGGCTTGGCTTTCCTGGCCTCGAGAGACCTTTAAAGTTCAATGTGAGATTCCTTATAAAAAGTTCCAGCAAAGCAGATTTAAAAGAGCCTATGTGATCAACTGCTATTCTTGCTGTACTTATGTAAATAATTGAGCCAACTCTATTAAAACTAGACTTATTTTGCAAACTAGTTTTAATTTTGCTATCTTAATAAAAATGAGGGTGATTTTAGAGAAAAAAATTATATTTCAGTAAAAACTATTTCAGTATAAATTTGCGGATATTAGATCCTAGTTTTGTTGTCTTTTGAGGTTTTTACTTTATATCTGTTGACTGGACTGGATCCTGATTTCTTCTAGTCTCCTGAAATATCTGGCTACAGATGTCCAAACTAACGTTTTTGATTTTTTCCATCATTTTCATTTGAAATCACTGAGAACTAAACCTGCCCTTTTTCCTGAAGCCTTACAAACTGAAGCTGATGAACTTGATATAAACTTAAGAGATGACCTGACGACACCATCAGAGACATTTTAAACTGCAAAAGATACTTTGACGCTGACATCTAAAATTCTTCTTCACTGGCAGTCCTCTAAACTCAAAAACTGGTTTACAATTTGCTCTAACCATTAACCTTGTTTTTCTTTCGTTTACACAAATATGCTTTTGGAGTCTGCCATGCTGTTGGCACAATTTGGAAATCCCGTGGTTTCTTAACTTCTGCAAGAACTCCTATTGCTAATGGACACTTAATTACAGCCTTATTACAAGCTATTCACCTTCCTTCAAAAATTGCCATTGTTCATTGTTCAGCCCATACTAAGGAGACTGATGTCATATCTTTAGGAAATGACAGGGCTGACAGAGCTGCTAAACATGCAGCTCACTATGGACCCCCTTATCCGTTTTCCACCCAATTCTTAAACCTGCCTTTATCCCTGACTGATGTTATTAACTATCAGGCAAATGCCCCACAATCTGAAAAAGACAATTGGATACAAAAGGGTGCCAAACAATTATCAGATAGATTATACATTGGACCAAATGGACTTCCAGTAGCTCCTTTTCTTTTGACTTTTTGACTTGCACTTATCTCCCACCAAATGGGACATATGTGCAAACGGGGGATAGTTAAGGAACTGAAAGACAATTGGTTTTGCCCTGGCATCCATAAAATTTCTGACCAAATCACCTCCCAGTGCACAACTTGCAAATCTTACCAAGTCTCTGGGAGAAATCAGTGTGATCCAAGAAGTCCTCCCAGGCCCACGTTGCCTTTTGCGGCACTCCAAATAGATTTTATAGACTTCCCTTCAGCTTTAGGTTACTCTCACTGTTTGGTTATTGTCTGCATGTTTAGTGGATGGACTGAATGCTATCCGACCAGACATGCAGATGCCACAACAGTGGTAAAGAAATTAATAACTGAAGTTATTCCTCGCTTTGGCATTCCTTTATGGATTGAATCAGACCAAAGAACTCATTTTACAGTAGAGATAAACCACTTGCTTGCAAAAACTCTGGGGTATTCATTAAAATTTCATACCCCATATCACCCTCAGTCATCAGGGCAAGTAGAACGTAAAAATCTAGATATAAAAAGAACTCTAAGAAAAGTCTGTCAAGAAACTGGACTTAAATGTCCAGAGGCTCTGCCCTTGGCCCTTATGAAGATTCAAAATACTCCAAATAGAAGACATGGACTGACTCCTTTTGAAATAGTTTTTGGACGTCCGATGCCTACTGGCGTCTCTAAACCTTCAATTCCTGGATTAAATGAATATTATGGGAACTTAAGTGAACAATTTGATGCTATGACTTGTTATATACAAAAATTAACTAGTATACTTGAAGCATATCATCAACAGGTAGAAGAGGCATGGCCACCACCTTCTGACAAGCCTTGCCATCCCTTTCGACCAGGAGACCGGGTGTACATCAAGGTCTTTAGAAGAAAACACGCACTGTCACCTCGCTGGGAAGGACCTTATGAAGTCTTACTGATGACCTGCACTGCCATCAAAATAAAGGAAAAATCTTCCTGGATCCATGCGAGCCACGCCAAAATAGACCCAGAACATCGCTCTCAAGACAACTGGGAGATAATCCCCACAGGAGACCTTAAACTAAGGATTTCGAGGGCCAAAAGCCAGGCCCCAGAAGCAGCCGACATCACGAAGTAGACAGCTTTTCCCAAGATCACGGATCAAGAAAACCTACTTTGACCCATTTCCTCCCCCTTGCTTCAAAACTCCCTATATATATACACACTCACACACACAAACTATTAGTGGATATATATATATATATTTTTTTTTTTTAATCATTTAATAGAAAGCTGACTGGAGAGTGCTAGTCTCTATCTGTCCCTCTTCCCCTCTCTAAGTCTCCGCTAAGGGCTCTTTTCCCATCCGTGTCTTGCTTTTACTAACCCTCTCCTTTTCAACAGGTCGGGCACAGACCAAACACCCCCTTATGCCAGTTTACCAAGCCCTAGCCACGCTAACTAATCAATCTGACTGTTGGTTATGTCAACAGCTAGATAGTGCAAAAGAACCTGAACTAGTCTTTGTTCCTGCTAATATGAACACCTGGTGGACTAAGTACGGAAAATGGACGAGTAACAGAGTATGGTATCCGCAAGAAGGGAAACTTCACTCTGCTTCTTCTCCTGGTGAGTCACTTGGGCCCCAGAAAGATTACTTAGAAGGTCAAGGACTGTCCCTTGCCCAAGGACAAACAATAAGTGAAAGTTTTTCCCTCTGCATTGAAAGTAAACATGGCGCTGGACCTTTCCTGGGTGATATACCGAGACAATATTGCCGTCAAACTCTGTGGTTTGATTCCGCAGGTGGCATCTTCAGAACTCTCAAGGGAATTGTAAGTGACTCTATCACTACTCCCTCTGGCACAAACATTTGCCAAATCACCAAGTGCTCTGGATGGCCTACGAGCCACCCGTGTGCAACTTGGGGTATAGCAGCTATCCGCATGGTTAAGCTGCCCAATGCCACAGACTATATATGGGTGGATCAAAAATCTGGACTCACCTGGTCCAGCTCATCTGACAGCTATAAAGCTGTCAGAATCAGACTGCAGGCCTCCTGTACCAGCTATTCCACAATCTGTTCTGTTCTCGCAGACTGACTGGAGTTCATGGAAAATGGAGATGTTTAGGTAGTAACAGTACAAGTGGCACAGATCATGAAATAGTCCAGATCCTGGGAACTACAGACTCAATTCTAACCTTGTCTTTAAACTACACTGGTCTTTTCATTTTATGCGGCAACAAAGTGTATAAAGGATTCCCACCTAATTGGTCAGGACGATGCGGACTTGGATACCTGGCTCCTTCTGTCACCAAACACTCCACCTTAAATGCTAGCCAAATTACAAACTTGGGTTCGTTTGTTCATAAGATTGTGCCACATAAACGTGCCAGTTGAAAAATCGTGGAAAATCCACTTGTGTATCACAACTCCAAGTTCTTTTCAGCCTTGAGAGTCCTATTCCCCGGCTTTGGAGATTATGAGTTAGAGAAAGCAATATTAAATCTCTCTATGGTAATGGAACAAGAGTTCAACACCACCATGCAAACCTTAAACATACTCCAGTCAGAGATTAACAGCCTAGCATCTGTGGTGCTCCAAAATCGGCGTGCTCTGAACGTACTCACTGCCCAGCAAAGAGGAGCATGCGCAATCATTGGAGAAAAATGTTGTTTTTATGTGAATCAAACAGGTCAAGTAATATCTAACTTAAATCTATTAAAAGAGAAGATTGACATTTTTCATCAGATAAACGAAGCTCACACATTTTATTGGACTGACTTGTTTCCAGGATTGGGGGACTGGTTTAATGGAGTGTGGGGAAATGTGCTCCGATTTGTTCTTTTCTGCTTGTTCATCCTCATTCTAATCTATGTTCTTTTCTCTCTTTGCAGACTTCTTATCACCCGGGTACTAACACGATTTCTCTCTCCACAGTCACCAGCTCAGCTTTTAATATGTGAAACTTCTAGGGAAGTTTCAGAGGAGGGAACTGATGGTGCTCAGGGCAAGCTGCCCCAGGAAGCACCACTCTGGTATGCGGATTATTTCGAGCTGAAGACAATAAGGACTCAGAGAGCTCAGGAAAAATATTTGAGTTTCCCCTCCCAAACTGCCTAAAGAATTTAAAACCAAAAAAAAATCTGTTTTAGGAAGGGGTTATTATCATGACTGCTATAAAAGATAATTTAGGATAGAGGTTACAATAGAAAAGGCACCAACAAGCCCATCTTATCCGGAGTCCTGTCTCTCTGGCCACATTCTTTGGATGGCCCTGCAGGAGTTGCCAGACAATCATTTACATTTATAAGGGAAATCTCCATTTGTAAAGGTATCTCCCTCTCTGTTTGGAGAAGAGAGGGGGGGTGAGCTCATTTCTAGTAACTTATCAATGTGGAAGATAAGGCCTTGGGGCTGTATAATAAACCTTACTCTTGTTTACTGTGCTTTAGTGGTAATCTCCTGTAATTGACTCCCCCACCCCCAAAATCCTCCTTTGTCATTGGCTGAAAATGATATTTAAGACGAGAATTTTTGCTATTGTGTGGAGAAACGCAGTGTCCCTGCTTTCTCCCATGTATACATGTTATTAAACTTGGTATTATTTTCTCCTGCTAACCTGTCTTGTTGATTATTTGGCCAGCCAGAAGAACCTTAAGGGAAAGGGCAGAGGGAGATTAGCCCTCTTCCCCCGACAGATGGAACAATGAAATGATGCTGAAGTGAGCCAGCGCACTGAAAAGAGTTTCAGAAAGACCTGCAGTCTCTAAAGGCAGTGGGCAATGTATCCATCAGGTTTCAAGTAGAAAGGGAAATGGGAACAATTGTCTGTCATCTCATGTCCAGGAGATGACAAGCAACAGTCTCTCAGAGAAGAAAAAGATTTCTTTCCAACCGGTCGAACCAGCCACCTGGGCCAGGCCCCTTTCAAGTGGACGAGTTCCAGAGGAGAGAGCCCCGGGGCCTGCCGCCAAGTTTCCTGGGGCGTGTGCTGGGCCCCCTCAGAGGACCAGGCAGCCTGGCAGCCTGTGTGCCAGAGCTGAGATCTGGCGGCCTCCCACACCCGGTTCCCTGTCCTGCCCCGTCCTCCCGAGGGAGGCCGATGGTCCTGGCAGTGGCGAGTGGGGTGGGGCTGGCTGTGAAGCTTTCCTGGGATGCCCCGGGAGAGGGCGCCGGGGGATGGGCTGCCCCTGGCCAGGTCTGAGGCACTGACCCAGCTCAGGGCTGTCGGGGGCGGAGAGAGAAGCCCCTCCGCCTCTTCCCTGAAGCTTCTTATGGCTGGCCAAATCCTTCACAAGACAGGTTCGCTGGAGAAAATAATACCCAGCTTCAGAACACGTGTACAGGGGAGAAACCCGCGAAACTGAGTCTCTCAACACAATGGCAGAGATTCTCCTCCTATCTCCAGCTGCAGACAAAGGAGGATGTTGGGGGTGCGGTTTGGGTATGTGAGACTGGAGAAGACAATTGTCATGGAGAGGGACATGTAGACGATTGGATTGTCTGAACCGGTTCCCCTGCAGTGGGGTCAGGCCCGGAAGGGACAGCACGGAGGTGACCATGAAGGGGCCTCTCCGTGGTGTGGCTGGCCCCGGGGGGCCGCGCCTGGGGATGGGGATGGAGGGGGGGAAGTGGGATGGCCTGTGAGTTGGCAGCAGTGGTGGATGCAGATACTCAGAGGTCAGGGATCTCTCACTCTTTCCCTGCCTGTCTGTCTGTCTGTCTCTCACTCTCTCTCTCTCTCTCTCTCTCTTTCTCTCTCGGGGACCTGAGGAGAAGAGGTGGGCGAGCCCTGCCCGCCTCGCCTACCTGCCTTCCTCTCCCCTGGCCCCTTCTTTCTCCGGCTGCTTTGAGTGCCCTGTGGGCTTGGGTTCAACCCCTGAGGCCAAGGGCGCATGCGCCACCCGCCACCGCCAGGGCCTAGGGCGGGCCTCGGGGGTCCTCAGTGAAGGCCCCGCCCGCCCGCCAGGCCAGGCCAGTCCCAGCTGAAGAAGGAACGCCAACGCCCTGCTGGACTTGGCTTCAGCTGTTGTCTCCCTCCCATCCCCCACTTGCAATCAGCTGGCCGGCCGCTTCCCTTCTTTGGAAGCGGTGGTCTGGACCTGGTGGCCAAAGGCCGACTGGGGTGCCAGGTCAAGGCTCTGCCTCGGCCAGCTGCTTTTGCCCGGGCCTCATTTCTTCCTGGAAAGGCAAAACCACGGCCTCACCCCACGCCCGCACTTGTCGACTCCAGCCAGGTGGAGGAAAGGCTCTGTGGAATCCGAAGGGCCGAGACAGGCTTATGGCCAAGCAGTGAGTGAGGCCCCAGCAGGCCGCCGGCTTGGGGAGCCGCTGCCACACGGGCAGGCCCTTCCGGCGACGGGTCCCAGCATCATCTCTGGAGTCGGGAGGGCCTGGCCTTCCTAGTGCCCAGGCCACGGCTCTGAGGAGAAATCCGCGTTGGAGGGCACGCGTGAGGCCCTCGGCCTGAGGGCGCTGGTGCCACGCCGGGGGCGACTGGAAGGCTGGCTGGGCTCGCCTGCTTTGTCCAAAGGAGGCTGGCCAACCAGCCCAACCGGCCACCTGGGCCAGGCCCCTTTCAAGTGGACAAGATCCGGGGGAAAGGGCCCTGGGGCCTGCCGCCAAGTCCCCTGGGGCGTGTGCTGGGCCCCCTCAGAGGAGGGAGCCACCTGGCAACCTGTGTGCCAGACCTTAGATCTGGCGGCCTGCCACACCCGGCTCCCTGCCCTGCCCACGCCTGCCTCCATCCACTCCACGGAGGACGATGGTGTTGGCAGTGCGAGCGGAGATAGTCGTTAGAGACTTCACTTGGAGTTGTAGTCCAAGAGCATCACAGAGGAGCACTGAGCTTGGGCTCGGCCATTTATCCGCTTTGTAACCTGGCTGAGTTTTCTAGCCACTGTACCCAGTCTCTTCATCTAGCAAATGGTGCAAAGAACAACATTGACTACGTCGGGATGCTTTCAGGGTCATGTGAGTTAAGATATGTTCCAGCACAGAGTTTACATTCAGGGTGCAGTCCTTGGCTCAGTAGAAGTGTTCGCTGCTGTTCTTATGATTTTCATTATTTCACGTCCTTATCTTCCTCGTGAGTTCCCTGTCAAACCAACCACGATCCACGGTGTCAGCAGTTTGATTCCAGGTCCCTGCTTCAAGGCCTGCAGAGGGAACCTCGTGCTCATAACCTCCTGTTTTTCTCCCAGTCTCTGGAGGGATGCATTGACCTCTAGCTTGTCTGCACTGAGGCACGGAATGGGGTCCCACACCCAACCCCGCGTCTCCTCCTTTTCATATCTGATGCTTTGGGAAGACTGCTTACTGTTCACTCGGTGGACTATACTCCCTGACATGAGCAACGCACGGGAGAGAGGCGGTAGGAAACACTGATCCATGTAGGGCTCTGAGTTGACCATAACACAGAGTACAGTTGATCAAGGGCCGAGGTAGGGTTCCTTAAGGCAAAGATCTGCCGAGATGAGGGTGTTCTGATGTGACGCCGCCTGAAAATAAAGCAAACACATAAAAGCATATGTAGTGGTCAAAGGGAAAGCACGCCACTAAAAGAATTGATCCCATGAAATACACTATTCTATTTGTTTATGTATCAAATGACTGATAGGAAAGAGCCAGGCGTAGAGATAGTAGACTTGATCAATGTCATAGAGAATTCTTTTAACAGTTGTTCATGCCTTGTGTTTTACATCATTGATTAGGGGAGTATTTTCGTCTTTTCCTTTCCTAGTGTCTCCATCTTTCTCAACTTTTCCAGGAGACATATTTACATTATCCTCTAAAATGTTAGGGAAATTTTTAAAAAGTTATGACACATTGGAAGTTGTTGATTTTGTATATGGGAGGAGCACTAGATTGCAAGTGAATTAGTGATCATTAGAGTTTTAGTTTGGTAAAAGACGGTAGTTGGAGTTGATACCAGGATGTTTGTAACCCAGTTTTTACTTCATTATTTGGTGTAGTTTTCCAAATGCCAGAGCCGGTCATTTTTAATGTAATAACTTGTCTCATTTTAGAATATGTGTTCTTGGAGAGGGTGATGCAGGTAAGTAGAAAATAATTTAATGTAGTGACTTGTTTTTCTCCAATGGATCTCTTATAAACCCAACAGCCATATAGCATTCTTTTGTCCAAATGACCTGATGGCACTTTCTTAACTTTTCTTGCTGTGACTCTAGCAATCTAGGGTCACACCACCTTCTCTCTCCTAGTCATGCTTTCAGTTGTAAGAGTGATATTGTCAATAGTACAGTGAGCAATTGGCACACACTCTACTCTTTTCTTACATGTATATATATGTATATGTGTGTGTGTCTATATTTCTCAACTGCGAACTTTGGTAACATAATTGTTAAGGTGTGAACTATTTGCAGTGCACTTAACAACTGATGGCTACACATGATTGTGTAGTGACATCACGGTTAAAACCCTTCTTTGCAACATGTGGCCCCTTTCAGTTTTATTTTCAAGGAAAGGGTTCAATGACTTTTTTCTTTTGGAAGAAGAAAGACTTGCATTTCCATCTTAGAAAATCGAGAACTGGTTTCTTGCCTTTTTTCTTTTTTTGTCTTCAGCTCCTCGTCCTACTGGTTACTAATTCACATGTCCAGTCACTTCAGATTCATGGTGCTAACCCTTTGCCTTGTTCAAGGCTCTGACTTTAATTATTCCATAATCCCTTCTGTGAAGGAGGTTTCTCTCCACGCTCATCTAGCGAGGAAGGAACCGACCCTCCTTTATGTGAACTTGGAGACAGAGGCCAAGGTGAAGCCTCGGTGCCCCTCCACACCAGTGAGCTGCAGAAGGGCTGCAGAGTCCTGTGAATCTTTGGCTCCCCTCCTGGCTCCCTCCGGAGTTGGCATTGCCTGCACGGAGGAGCCCAGCTCCTTACAATCGAATTGGTGAAGTCTCCTGAAGCCGGCTGAAGGATAAGACTGGCCGGAAAGGACATCAGCAAGCAGTGTGCTCCAAAAGTGGGTGGCAGAAACACTCAGAAGAAGAAAACCTTTCCGTTTCTCTTGTTTTCTCTTTATCTTCTCTCCCTTCCTTTTCCTTTCCTTAGATGGTACAGAGCCTGTCCACCCCCCATGGTGGCTGTTTTTCTCCTCAGAGCCCCAGGACAGAGCTGTATCTCTTAGTTGTAGGTCAACCCATGGGGGTTCTTTGCCTGGAGTCCCACGGCAGTTTATTCACATCTCTTTCATTCAAATGATTTCAGTAGTGTAATTTATCTGTTTAGGCATATCTGTCTTCCTTGCAGACCCCCAACATTTCAAGACCTTTGGGCACATAGTAGATGCTTAAGTACTTGAGTGAATCCGTGAAGATCTTTTGTTGAATACGATCTAAATAAATACAATACCTACTCAGCACACGAATGCAGGCACTTGAGAGAGAGTTTGGTGTCTGCTGAAGCAGGCTGTGGACCAGCTTAGGGGCTCAGTGCCAAAGTGACCCAATAGATTTAGACAAAATGAACGAGATAATTAACTTCAATTTTGCAATTCATGGAGAACAGGAGCAGGATATCTAGGTGTGAATCGGGACTTGATCACTCTTGTTGCATCTTTGGAAAATCCAGTCCTTTTTCTTTCTATGGAAACGTGACTGGCCAAGAGAGTGAACGGAGGACTGGCTTTTAGAAAGGCAATTTTGTCACAGGAAGTCCTGGAGGAAAATATATGGAAGGAGAGCTGCTAGAAACATGGCAGAGACGTTTTGTGTAGAAACCCTAAAATGTGGGTTTACATGCTGTCTGAAAGAGTTGTAACCCAACTTTTCTCCACTACAGATTTGAGCAGCTTTTAAATATCTAGGTATACAAAAGGATTAGAAAGGAAAATAGATCCAACTGAAAGGAATTTCGGATGGAACAATGAAATGATGCTGAAGTGAGCCAGCGCACTGAAAAGAGTTTCAGAAAGACCTGCAGTCTCTAAAGGCAGTGGGCAATGTATCCATCAGGTTTCAAGTAGAAAGGGAAATGGGAACAATTGTCTGTCATCTCATGTCCAGGAGATGACAAGCAACAGTCTCTCAGAGAAGAAAAAGATTTCTTTCCAACCGGTCGAACCAGCCACCTGGGCCAGGCCCCTTTCAAGTGGACGAGTTCCAGAGGAGAGAGCCCCGGGGCCTGCCGCCAAGTTTCCTGGGGCGTGTGCTGGGCCCCCTCAGAGGACCAGGCAGCCTGGCAGCCTGTGTGCCAGAGCTGAGATCTGGCGGCCTCCCACACCCGGTTCCCTGTCCTGCCCCGTCCTCCCGAGGGAGGCCGATGGTCCTGGCAGTGGCGAGTGGGGTGGGGCTGGCTGTGAAGCTTTCCTGGGATGCCCCGGGAGAGGGCGCCGGGGGATGGGCTGCCCCTGGCCAGGTCTGAGGCACTGACCCAGCTCAGGGCTGTCGGGGGCGGAGAGAGAAGCCCCTCCGCCTCTTCCCTGAAGCTTCTTATGGCTGGCCAAATCCTTCACAAGACAGGTTCGCTGGAGAAAATAATACCCAGCTTCAGAACACGTGTACAGGGGAGAAACCCGCGAAACTGAGTCTCTCAACACAATGGCAGAGATTCTCCTCCTATCTCCAGCTGCAGACAAAGGAGGATGTTGGGGGTGCGGTTTGGGCATGTGAGACTGGAGAAGACAATTGTCATGGAGAGGGACATGTAGACGATTGGATTGTCTGAACCGGTTCCCCTGCAGTGGGGTCAGGCCCGGAAGGGACAGCACGGAGGTGACCATGAAGGGGCCTCTCCGTGGTGTGGCTGGCCCCGGGGGGCCGCGCCTGGGGATGGGGATGGAGGGGGGGAAGTGGGATGGCCTGTGAGTTGGCAGCAGTGGTGGATGCAGATACTCAGAGGTCAGGGATCTCTCACTCTTTCCCTGCCTGTCTGTCTGTCTGTCTCTCACTCTCTCTCTCTCTCTCTCTCTCTTTCTCTCTCGGGGACCTGAGGAGAAGAGGTGGGCGAGCCCTGCCCGCCTCGCCTACCTGCCTTCCTCTCCCCTGGCCCCTTCTTTCTCCGGCTGCTTTGAGTGCCCTGTGGGCTTGGGTTCAACCCCTGAGGCCAAGGGCGCATGCGCCACCCGCCACCGCCAGGGCCTAGGGCGGGCCTCGGGGGTCCTCAGTGAAGGCCCCGCCCGCCCGCCAGGCCAGGCCAGTCCCAGCTGAAGAAGGAACGCCAACGCCCTGCTGGACTTGGCTTCAGCTGTTGTCTCCCTCCCATCCCCCACTTGCAATCAGCTGGCCGGCCGCTTCCCTTCTTTGGAAGCGGTGGTCTGGACCTGGTGGCCAAAGGCCGACTGGGGTGCCAGGTCAAGGCTCTGCCTCGGCCAGCTGCTTTTGCCCGGGCCTCATTTCTTCCTGGAAAGGCAAAACCACGGCCTCACCCCACGCCCGCACTTGTCGACTCCAGCCAGGTGGAGGAAAGGCTCTGTGGAATCCGAAGGGCCGAGACAGGCTTATGGCCAAGCAGTGAGTGAGGCCCCAGCAGGCCGCCGGCTTGGGGAGCCGCTGCCACACGGGCAGGCCCTTCCGGCGACGGGTCCCAGCATCATCTCTGGAGTCGGGAGGGCCTGGCCTTCCTAGTGCCCAGGCCACGGCTCTGAGGAGAAATCCGCGTTGGAGGGCACGCGTGAGGCCCTCGGCCTGAGGGCGCTGGTGCCACGCCGGGGGCGACTGGAAGGCTGGCTGGGCTCGCCTGCTTTGTCCAAAGGAGGCTGGCCAACCAGCCCAACCGGCCACCTGGGCCAGGCCCCTTTCAAGTGGACAAGATCCGGGGGAAAGGGCCCTGGGGCCTGCCGCCAAGTCCCCTGGGGCGTGTGCTGGGCCCCCTCAGAGGAGGGAGCCACCTGGCAACCTGTGTGCCAGACCTTAGATCTGGCGGCCTGCCACACCCGGCTCCCTGCCCTGCCCACGCCTGCCTCCATCCACTCCACGGAGGACGATGGTGTTGGCAGTGCGAGCGGAGATAGTCGTTAGAGACTTCACTTGGAGTTGTAGTCCAAGAGCATCACAGAGGAGCACTGAGCTTGGGCTCGGCCATTTATCCGCTTTGTAACCTGGCTGAGTTTTCTAGCCACTGTACCCAGTCTCTTCATCTAGCAAATGGTGCAAAGAACAACATTGACTACGTCGGGATGCTTTCAGGGTCATGTGAGTTAAGATATGTTCCAGCACAGAGTTTACATTCAGGGTGCAGTCCTTGGCTCAGTAGAAGTGTTCGCTGCTGTTCTTATGATTTTCATTATTTCACGTCCTTATCTTCCTCGTGAGTTCCCTGTCAAACCAACCACGATCCACGGTGTCAGCAGTTTGATTCCAGGTCCCTGCTTCAAGGCCTGCAGAGGGAACCTCGTGCTCATAACCTCCTGTTTTTCTCCCAGTCTCTGGAGGGATGCATTGACCTCTAGCTTGTCTGCACTGAGGCACGGAATGGGGTCCCACACCCAACCCCGCGTCTCCTCCTTTTCATATCTGATGCTTTGGGAAGACTGCTTACTGTTCACTCGGTGGACTATACTCCCTGACATGAGCAACGCACGGGAGAGAGGCGGTAGGAAACACTGATCCATGTAGGGCTCTGAGTTGACCATAACACAGAGTACAGTTGATCAAGGGCCGAGGTAGGGTTCCTTAAGGCAAAGATCTGCCGAGATGAGGGTGTTCTGATGTGACGCCGCCTGAAAATAAAGCAAACACATAAAAGCATATGTAGTGGTCAAAGGGAAAGCACGCCACTAAAAGAATTGATCCCATGAAATACACTATTCTATTTGTTTATGTATCAAATGACTGATAGGAAAGAGCCAGGCGTAGAGATAGTAGACTTGATCAATGTCATAGAGAATTCTTTTAACAGTTGTTCATGCCTTGTGTTTTACATCATTGATTAGGGGAGTATTTTCGTCTTTTCCTTTCCTAGTGTCTCCATCTTTCTCAACTTTTCCAGGAGACATATTTACATTATCCTCTAAAATGTTAGGGAAATTTTTAAAAAGTTATGACACATTGGAAGTTGTTGATTTTGTATATGGGAGGAGCACTAGATTGCAAGTGAATTAGTGATCATTAGAGTTTTAGTTTGGTAAAAGACGGTAGTTGGAGTTGATACCAGGATGTTTGTAACCCAGTTTTTACTTCATTATTTGGTGTAGTTTTCCAAATGCCAGAGCCGGTCATTTTTAATGTAATAACTTGTCTCATTTTAGAATATGTGTTCTTGGAGAGGGTGATGCAGGTAAGTAGAAAATAATTTAATGTAGTGACTTGTTTTTCTCCAATGGATCTCTTATAAACCCAACAGCCATATAGCATTCTTTTGTCCAAATGACCTGATGGCACTTTCTTAACTTTTCTTGCTGTGACTCTAGCAATCTAGGGTCACACCACCTTCTCTCTCCTAGTCATGCTTTCAGTTGTAAGAGTGATATTGTCAATAGTACAGTGAGCAATTGGCACACACTCTACTCTTTTCTTACATGTATATATATGTATATGTGTGTGTGTCTATATTTCTCAACTGCGAACTTTGGTAACATAATTGTTAAGGTGTGAACTATTTGCAGTGCACTTAACAACTGATGGCTACACATGATTGTGTAGTGACATCACGGTTAAAACCCTTCTTTGCAACATGTGGCCCCTTTCAGTTTTATTTTCAAGGAAAGGGTTCAATGACTTTTTTCTTTTGGAAGAAGAAAGACTTGCATTTCCATCTTAGAAAATCGAGAACTGGTTTCTTGCCTTTTTTCTTTTTTTGTCTTCAGCTCCTCGTCCTACTGGTTACTAATTCACATGTCCAGTCACTTCAGATTCATGGTGCTAACCCTTTGCCTTGTTCAAGGCTCTGACTTTAATTATTCCATAATCCCTTCTGTGAAGGAGGTTTCTCTCCACGCTCATCTAGCGAGGAAGGAACCGACCCTCCTTTATGTGAACTTGGAGACAGAGGCCAAGGTGAAGCCTCGGTGCCCCTCCACACCAGTGAGCTGCAGAAGGGCTGCAGAGTCCTGTGAATCTTTGGCTCCCCTCCTGGCTCCCTCCGGAGTTGGCATTGCCTGCACGGAGGAGCCCAGCTCCTTACAATCGAATTGGTGAAGTCTCCTGAAGCCGGCTGAAGGATAAGACTGGCCGGAAAGGACATCAGCAAGCAGTGTGCTCCAAAAGTGGGTGGCAGAAACACTCAGAAGAAGAAAACCTTTCCGTTTCTCTTGTTTTCTCTTTATCTTCTCTCCCTTCCTTTTCCTTTCCTTAGATGGTACAGAGCCTGTCCACCCCCCATGGTGGCTGTTTTTCTCCTCAGAGCCCCAGGACAGAGCTGTATCTCTTAGTTGTAGGTCAACCCATGGGGGTTCTTTGCCTGGAGTCCCACGGCAGTTTATTCACATCTCTTTCATTCAAATGATTTCAGTAGTGTAATTTATCTGTTTAGGCATATCTGTCTTCCTTGCAGACCCCCAACATTTCAAGACCTTTGGGCACATAGTAGATGCTTAAGTACTTGAGTGAATCCGTGAAGATCTTTTGTTGAATACGATCTAAATAAATACAATACCTACTCAGCACACGAATGCAGGCACTTGAGAGAGAGTTTGGTGTCTGCTGAAGCAGGCTGTGGACCAGCTTAGGGGCTCAGTGCCAAAGTGACCCAATAGATTTAGACAAAATGAACGAGATAATTAACTTCAATTTTGCAATTCATGGAGAACAGGAGCAGGATATCTAGGTGTGAATCGGGACTTGATCATTCTTGTTGCATCTTTGGAAAATCCAGTCCTTTTTCTTTCTATGGAAACGTGACTGGCCAAGAGAGTGAACGGAGGACTGGCTTTTAGAAAGGCAATTTTGTCACAGGAAGTCCTGGAGGAAAATATATGGAAGGAGAGCTGCTAGAAACATGGCAGAGACGTTTTGTGTAGAAACCCTAAAATGTGGGTTTACATGCTGTCTGAAAGAGTTGTAACCCAACTTTTCTCCACTACAGATTTGAGCAGCTTTTAAATATCTAGGTATACAAAAGGATTAGAAAGGAAAATAGATCCAACTGAAAGGAATTTCGGATGGAACAATGAAATGATGCTGAAGTGAGCCAGCGCACTGAAAAGAGTTTCAGAAAGACCTGCAGTCTCTAAAGGCAGTGGGCAATGTATCCATCAGGTTTCAAGTAGAAAGGGAAATGGGAACAATTGTCTGTCATCTCATGTCCAGGAGATGACAAGCAACAGTCTCTCAGAGAAGAAAAAGATTTCTTTCCAACCGGTCGAACCAGCCACCTGGGCCAGGCCCCTTTCAAGTGGACGAGTTCCAGAGGAGAGAGCCCCGGGGCCTGCCGCCAAGTTTCCTGGGGCGTGTGCTGGGCCCCCTCAGAGGACCAGGCAGCCTGGCAGCCTGTGTGCCAGAGCTGAGATCTGGCGGCCTCCCACACCCGGTTCCCTGTCCTGCCCCGTCCTCCCGAGGGAGGCCGATGGTCCTGGCAGTGGCGAGTGGGGTGGGGCTGGCTGTGAAGCTTTCCTGGGATGCCCCGGGAGAGGGCGCCGGGGGATGGGCTGCCCCTGGCCAGGTCTGAGGCACTGACCCAGCTCAGGGCTGTCGGGGGCGGAGAGAGAAGCCCCTCCGCCTCTTCCCTGAAGCTTCTTATGGCTGGCCAAATCCTTCACAAGACAGGTTCGCTGGAGAAAATAATACCCAGCTTCAGAACACGTGTACAGGGGAGAAACCCGCGAAACTGAGTCTCTCAACACAATGGCAGAGATTCTCCTCCTATCTCCAGCTGCAGACAAAGGAGGATGTTGGGGGTGCGGTTTGGGCATGTGAGACTGGAGAAGACAATTGTCATGGAGAGGGACATGTAGACGATTGGATTGTCTGAACCGGTTCCCCTGCAGTGGGGTCAGGCCCGGAAGGGACAGCACGGAGGTGACCATGAAGGGGCCTCTCCGTGGTGTGGCTGGCCCCGGGGGGCCGCGCCTGGGGATGGGGATGGAGGGGGGGAAGTGGGATGGCCTGTGAGTTGGCAGCAGTGGTGGATGCAGATACTCAGAGGTCAGGGATCTCTCACTCTTTCCCTGCCTGTCTGTCTGTCTGTCTCTCACTCTCTCTCTCTCTCTCTCTCTCTTTCTCTCTCGGGGACCTGAGGAGAAGAGGTGGGCGAGCCCTGCCCGCCTCGCCTACCTGCCTTCCTCTCCCCTGGCCCCTTCTTTCTCCGGCTGCTTTGAGTGCCCTGTGGGCTTGGGTTCAACCCCTGAGGCCAAGGGCGCATGCGCCACCCGCCACCGCCAGGGCCTAGGGCGGGCCTCGGGGGTCCTCAGTGAAGGCCCCGCCCGCCCGCCAGGCCAGGCCAGTCCCAGCTGAAGAAGGAACGCCAACGCCCTGCTGGACTTGGCTTCAGCTGTTGTCTCCCTCCCATCCCCCACTTGCAATCAGCTGGCCGGCCGCTTCCCTTCTTTGGAAGCGGTGGTCTGGACCTGGTGGCCAAAGGCCGACTGGGGTGCCAGGTCAAGGCTCTGCCTCGGCCAGCTGCTTTTGCCCGGGCCTCATTTCTTCCTGGAAAGGCAAAACCACGGCCTCACCCCACGCCCGCACTTGTCGACTCCAGCCAGGTGGAGGAAAGGCTCTGTGGAATCCGAAGGGCCGAGACAGGCTTATGGCCAAGCAGTGAGTGAGGCCCCAGCAGGCCGCCGGCTTGGGGAGCCGCTGCCACACGGGCAGGCCCTTCCGGCGACGGGTCCCAGCATCATCTCTGGAGTCGGGAGGGCCTGGCCTTCCTAGTGCCCAGGCCACGGCTCTGAGGAGAAATCCGCGTTGGAGGGCACGCGTGAGGCCCTCGGCCTGAGGGCGCTGGTGCCACGCCGGGGGCGACTGGAAGGCTGGCTGGGCTCGCCTGCTTTGTCCAAAGGAGGCTGGCCAACCAGCCCAACCGGCCACCTGGGCCAGGCCCCTTTCAAGTGGACAAGATCCGGGGGAAAGGGCCCTGGGGCCTGCCGCCAAGTCCCCTGGGGCGTGTGCTGGGCCCCCTCAGAGGAGGGAGCCACCTGGCAACCTGTGTGCCAGACCTTAGATCTGGCGGCCTGCCACACCCGGCTCCCTGCCCTGCCCACGCCTGCCTCCATCCACTCCACGGAGGACGATGGTGTTGGCAGTGCGAGCGGAGATAGTCGTTAGAGACTTCACTTGGAGTTGTAGTCCAAGAGCATCACAGAGGAGCACTGAGCTTGGGCTCGGCCATTTATCCGCTTTGTAACCTGGCTGAGTTTTCTAGCCACTGTACCCAGTCTCTTCATCTAGCAAATGGTGCAAAGAACAACATTGACTACGTCGGGATGCTTTCAGGGTCATGTGAGTTAAGATATGTTCCAGCACAGAGTTTACATTCAGGGTGCAGTCCTTGGCTCAGTAGAAGTGTTCGCTGCTGTTCTTATGATTTTCATTATTTCACGTCCTTATCTTCCTCGTGAGTTCCCTGTCAAACCAACCACGATCCACGGTGTCAGCAGTTTGATTCCAGGTCCCTGCTTCAAGGCCTGCAGAGGGAACCTCGTGCTCATAACCTCCTGTTTTTCTCCCAGTCTCTGGAGGGATGCATTGACCTCTAGCTTGTCTGCACTGAGGCACGGAATGGGGTCCCACACCCAACCCCGCGTCTCCTCCTTTTCATATCTGATGCTTTGGGAAGACTGCTTACTGTTCACTCGGTGGACTATACTCCCTGACATGAGCAACGCACGGGAGAGAGGCGGTAGGAAACACTGATCCATGTAGGGCTCTGAGTTGACCATAACACAGAGTACAGTTGATCAAGGGCCGAGGTAGGGTTCCTTAAGGCAAAGATCTGCCGAGATGAGGGTGTTCTGATGTGACGCCGCCTGAAAATAAAGCAAACACATAAAAGCATATGTAGTGGTCAAAGGGAAAGCACGCCACTAAAAGAATTGATCCCATGAAATACACTATTCTATTTGTTTATGTATCAAATGACTGATAGGAAAGAGCCAGGCGTAGAGATAGTAGACTTGATCAATGTCATAGAGAATTCTTTTAACAGTTGTTCATGCCTTGTGTTTTACATCATTGATTAGGGGAGTATTTTCGTCTTTTCCTTTCCTAGTGTCTCCATCTTTCTCAACTTTTCCAGGAGACATATTTACATTATCCTCTAAAATGTTAGGGAAATTTTTAAAAAGTTATGACACATTGGAAGTTGTTGATTTTGTATATGGGAGGAGCACTAGATTGCAAGTGAATTAGTGATCATTAGAGTTTTAGTTTGGTAAAAGACGGTAGTTGGAGTTGATACCAGGATGTTTGTAACCCAGTTTTTACTTCATTATTTGGTGTAGTTTTCCAAATGCCAGAGCCGGTCATTTTTAATGTAATAACTTGTCTCATTTTAGAATATGTGTTCTTGGAGAGGGTGATGCAGGTAAGTAGAAAATAATTTAATGTAGTGACTTGTTTTTCTCCAATGGATCTCTTATAAACCCAACAGCCATATAGCATTCTTTTGTCCAAATGACCTGATGGCACTTTCTTAACTTTTCTTGCTGTGACTCTAGCAATCTAGGGTCACACCACCTTCTCTCTCCTAGTCATGCTTTCAGTTGTAAGAGTGATATTGTCAATAGTACAGTGAGCAATTGGCACACACTCTACTCTTTTCTTACATGTATATATATGTATATGTGTGTGTGTCTATATTTCTCAACTGCGAACTTTGGTAACATAATTGTTAAGGTGTGAACTATTTGCAGTGCACTTAACAACTGATGGCTACACATGATTGTGTAGTGACATCACGGTTAAAACCCTTCTTTGCAACATGTGGCCCCTTTCAGTTTTATTTTCAAGGAAAGGGTTCAATGACTTTTTTCTTTTGGAAGAAGAAAGACTTGCATTTCCATCTTAGAAAATCGAGAACTGGTTTCTTGCCTTTTTTCTTTTTTTGTCTTCAGCTCCTCGTCCTACTGGTTACTAATTCACATGTCCAGTCACTTCAGATTCATGGTGCTAACCCTTTGCCTTGTTCAAGGCTCTGACTTTAATTATTCCATAATCCCTTCTGTGAAGGAGGTTTCTCTCCACGCTCATCTAGCGAGGAAGGAACCGACCCTCCTTTATGTGAACTTGGAGACAGAGGCCAAGGTGAAGCCTCGGTGCCCCTCCACACCAGTGAGCTGCAGAAGGGCTGCAGAGTCCTGTGAATCTTTGGCTCCCCTCCTGGCTCCCTCCGGAGTTGGCATTGCCTGCACGGAGGAGCCCAGCTCCTTACAATCGAATTGGTGAAGTCTCCTGAAGCCGGCTGAAGGATAAGACTGGCCGGAAAGGACATCAGCAAGCAGTGTGCTCCAAAAGTGGGTGGCAGAAACACTCAGAAGAAGAAAACCTTTCCGTTTCTCTTGTTTTCTCTTTATCTTCTCTCCCTTCCTTTTCCTTTCCTTAGATGGTACAGAGCCTGTCCACCCCCCATGGTGGCTGTTTTTCTCCTCAGAGCCCCAGGACAGAGCTGTATCTCTTAGTTGTAGGTCAACCCATGGGGGTTCTTTGCCTGGAGTCCCACGGCAGTTTATTCACATCTCTTTCATTCAAATGATTTCAGTAGTGTAATTTATCTGTTTAGGCATATCTGTCTTCCTTGCAGACCCCCAACATTTCAAGACCTTTGGGCACATAGTAGATGCTTAAGTACTTGAGTGAATCCGTGAAGATCTTTTGTTGAATACGATCTAAATAAATACAATACCTACTCAGCACACGAATGCAGGCACTTGAGAGAGAGTTTGGTGTCTGCTGAAGCAGGCTGTGGACCAGCTTAGGGGCTCAGTGCCAAAGTGACCCAATAGATTTAGACAAAATGAACGAGATAATTAACTTCAATTTTGCAATTCATGGAGAACAGGAGCAGGATATCTAGGTGTGAATCGAGACTTGATCATTCTTGTTACATCTTTGGAAAACCCAGCCCTTTTTCTTTCTATGGATATTTGACTCATCCCAAGCAGCTGCCTTATTGGTATTTATGGGTAGATCAAATTGAAAAGAAAACCCAGAATAGTTTTATGACTAGCCTTAGGGAATATCTTTATAATATAAAAGAACAAAAGTCGGAGTTAGAGCAAAGATTGAAAGTCAAATTTACTGAAAATTCCCTGTCTCCTCGCTCCTACACTCCCTTATATCCCCAACTCCCTGTCCCTGACTCCCAAGAATATCTTTTGGATTTCTGGGTCCCTGGCCCAAATCCTCCCCTTCAAGTCTTATCTCCTCAGTCACCTCCTCAGCCAGTTCCCTTAGGTCCCAGGACTCCAACTTCTCCGCAGTTCATCCAGCTGCCTGTTTTATCTTCTCTCACTGTTGAAGATTTACAGGGGGCGCTTAGGCCTGACCTCAAAGCAAGGGGCATACAGGTTACTTGTGTAAATGTTATAAACCAAGAAATAAATTTAGTAGAAACACCCAGGAAGGGCAAGAAGTTTCGTTTTGCTGTGTCTTACAACTCCTCCTACTTTCCAGGGCTCTGTAATCAGGGTCTGTCAGCTTCAGACATTCCTATGCAGTATCCACTGAGGATGTATCCTGGACCTCCGCTGCAGAGAATTCATGTCCCCTGGACAGCAGCTGATCTTTTAAATTATGAAACTCTCCTGCCTCCATTGCCAGAAGTCCCTACTAAATTTAGAGAAGAATTAGAAAGATTAGTGGCTATTCATAGCCCCACCCACCGAGACCTTGACTGGCTGCTAAGGGGCGTTCTTCCATCCCATGACTACACTGTAGTTATCAGACAGGCCAGACGACCCCCTAGCAAAAACCCCCCTCATAGAGGAAATACATGGCCAGACCCTCTCCCAGACCCTCCTGCAGATGACCAGGAAGTGGCACAGCTACAGGCTGATATTCAAGGTTTAATAGGAGCGATTCTAGAGGCGTTTCCTCCTAAAGTTAATCGGTCAAAAATTGAATTATGCACTCAGAACGAGGGGGAACAACATAAAGCTTTTGTTGAACGGTTTACTCAGACTTTCCAAAGGCACACTGCATTGAATCTAGAAGCTCCAGAGCATAAGAATCTCCTAATTTCTGCTTTAGTTGGAAATTTTCTTCCTGATATAAAGAAACAAATTCAAAACAGTGTGGTTGTTTGGGCAGGGCAACCATTAAGTGTAATAATGGAGGCTGCTACACAATTCTTTGAAAATTGTCAGAAAGAAAGCAAAAAAAATAAAAATAATTAAAGACAACTCTTCTTGCTTTGCAAATTGAATCTTTTGAAAAGCAAAAATTCAACCCTGAAAGTAAACTGAAGCCCACTCAGAGGTCTCCCTATTTGCCTTCAGACAATTATAGGTATTGCAAGAAACCAAGGCATTGGAAAAGGGCGTGTGCCGCTCTTAAGAGAAGGGAAAGTTTTGTGGGAGATCGGGATTTGGCCACCCTGAAATCTATCTCTTTACCTTGGTTGTTTTTTCTAGGGACATTTGACTTCCCCCACTAACTTCCTAAAGAATTTGACATGGTGGCTCCTTCCTGGAACAGATCTATCATGATGGCTGTAAAGATAATGTAGGGTAAATGTTACAATAGGAAAGGCACCAACAAGCCCCTCTTATCAGAAGTTCTGTCTCTCTGGCCACATTCTCTGGATGACCCTGCGAAGAGTTGCCAGACAATCATTTACATTTACAAGGGAAATCTCCATTTGTAAAGGTATCTCCCTCTCTGTTTGGAGAAGAGAGGGGGATGAGCTCATTTCAAGTGACTTATCAATGTAGAAGGTGAGGCCTTGAGCTACATAATAAACCTTACTCTTGTTTACTGTGCTTTAGTGGTAATCTCCTGTAACTGACTCCCCCCACCCCCAAAATCCTCCTTTGTCATTGGCTGAAAATTATATTTAAGACGAGAATTTCTGCTATTGTGTTGAGAAACGCAGTGTCCCTGCTTTCTCCCATGTATACATGTTATTAAACTTGGTATTATTTTCTCCTGCTAACCTGTCTTGTTGATTATTTGGCCAGCCAGAAGAACCTTAAGGGAAAGGGCAGAGGGAGATTCTCTCTCTTCCGCTGACAGTTTAAAAAATGTTCCCGCTTGACCCCAGCACCACCAAAAGGCTCATTTTTCTCTACCTGAGGGGCATTTCTTCCTCAAATGATGGGGTCAGCCGATCCTTAGTCGCACTCCTGAGCCTACAGTTAAACTTAAAATAGAGGTTCGAAAACTGGATTTCTTAATTGACACTGGTGCGACATTCTCTACTATCCGTTCAAAGGATTTATCTCTACCTGTTACCTCTGATTCTATCAAGCTGTTTGAGTCTCTAGACAGCCTATTTCACTGCCCATATCTAAGCCCACTCCAATATATTTAGGCCCCCTTAACACTCATCATGCTTTTTTAGTTTCTGACTGTTCACCAGCAAACCTCTTTGGCTGAGATTTGTTATGTAAATTCAATGCCACTATAAATTGTAATGAAAAAGGTGTTTTTATCTCCTTGCCTTCTGACCAAGCCCCAAGTCTCCTACTTTCCATGATGGAAACTTGTCCTGATTTAAATCCTTCTGAGGAAGATGAGTCTTTAAAGAATGTCCCAACCAGTCTTTGGGCTACACATGCAAATGAGGTACGATTGTTGCTTAGTGCTGAGCCCGTGCACGTTACTTGGAAAAAAAATAAACCATTTCCATCAGTAGCTCAATACCCGCTCTCCAGAGATGCCGAGCGAGGAATTCAACCCATAATAGACTCCCTTTTGCAACAGGGTGTACTAGCTTTTACTTCCTTGCCCTGTAACACTCCAATCTTGCCAGTAAAAAAGGAAGGCAAATTTGACTCAGACGGGAACCAAATCTATAGATTTGTACAAGACCTCAGAGCCATAAACTCTTTTGTAATTCCTCGGCATCCTGTGGTCCCTAATCCAGCTGTCATCCTGACCTCAATACCTGCTGATGCAGCCTGCTTTACAGTAGTTGACCTCTGCTCAGCTTTCTTTTCAATCCCATTACACCCTGACTCACAATTTCTTTTCACATTTACATTTAAAGGGAGACAATTTACATGGACTCGAATACCTCAGGGATATTGTGAGTCCCCCTCAATATTTTCCCAGGTCCTTAAAGCTGACTTGGATTCTGTAGTCTTTACTCAAAGCTCCACTCTTGTTCAATATGTTGATGACCTTTTACTCTGTAATCCAACTAAGCAGGGGGCTCTTACAGATTCGCTCATTCTCCTGAAAGCCCTAGCTGAACGAGGCCATAAAGCCTCCAGGTTTAAACTTCAGTGGGTGCAAATGACTGTTACCTACTTAGGGCATGAGATATCTCAAGGCATTCAAAAGCTAACGCCCAAACGCCTTGAGTCAATTTTATCCATCCATCTCCCCAAAACAAAGAAACAGCTACGTAAATTTCTAGGAGCTGCTGGTTACTGCTGCCAATGGATTCCTAATTTTGCAGCCCTTGCTAAACCTCTGTATTCTCTTCTCCCAGATATCACCCCAGAGCCTATTTCCTGGCCCTCAGAGGCATTAAACTCCTTAGAGGCCTTAAAAATATCTTTGTCCATGCCTCCAGCTCTTGGCTTACCTAATTTTGACAAGCCTTTTCATCTATACTGTCATGAAAATAATGAAATTGCTACAGGCATTCTAGGGCAATCTTTTGCCTCTCAAATACGTCCTATAGCATATTTCTCATGCCAACTAGACCCTGTGGCATCAGGCATGCCCCCATGCTTACGTGCGGTGGCTGCAGCTGCCACCCTGATTGATAAGGCCAGTACTCTTACATTAGGCTCTCCCATTCACCTCTATGTCCCACATTCTGTGTCAGCTATTTTGCAAGTTCATAGGACACAACACGTCTCTACACGGCGACAGACCACCTATGAGCAGGCTCTTTTAACTAACCCTTCCATCATCTTACATCGTTGCAACACTTTAAATCCAGCTACTTTACTGCCCCTTCCTGATGATGGAGAGCCCCACTCCATTCCACATGATTGCCTTGCAACTATAGAAATGGTCTCAAAGCCATGAGAGGATCTCTCAGACATCCCTTTAGACAATCCAGACTTACTTCTGTTTTGTGACGGCTCCTGTAAACGAAATTCCCGGGGAACCATAATAACTGGTTATGCCATAGTTTCCCCACATGAAACTCTTGAAGCTTATTCTTGGCCCACCATAAGATCAGCCCAAGCTGCTGAACTCATAGCTCTTACTAGGGCCTGCACATTAACAAAAGAAAAAACTGCCACTATTTACACAGACTCCAAATAGGCTTTTGGAGTCTGCCATGTTGTTGGCACAATTTGGAAATCCCGTAGATTCTTAACCTCTGCAAGAACTCCTATTGCTAATGGACACTTAATTACAGCCTTATTACAAGCTATTCACTTTCCTTCAAAAATTGCCATTGTTCATTGTTCAGCCCATACTAAGGAGACCGATGTCATATCTTTAGGGAATGACAGGGCTGACAGAGCTGCTAAACATGCAGCTCACTATATACCCCCTTATCCGTTTTCCACCCAATTTTTAAACCTGCCTTTATCCCTGACTGATGTTATTAACTATCAGGCAAATGCCCCACAATCTGAAAAAGACAATTGGATACAAAAGGGTGCCACACAATTATCAGATGGATTATACATTGGACCAAATGGACTTCCAGTAGCTCCTTTTCTTTTGACTTTTTGGCTTGCACTTATCTCCCACCAAATGGGACATATGTGCAAACGGGGGATAGCTAAAGAACTAAAAGACAATTGGTTTTACCCTGGCATCCATAAAATTTCTGACCAAATCACCTCCCAGTGCACAACTTGCAAATCTTCCCAAGTTTCTGGGAGAAATCGGTGTGATCCAGGAAGTCCTCCCAGGCCCATGCTGCCTTTTGCGGCACTCCAAATGGATTTTATGGACTTGCCCTCAGCTTTAGGTTACTCTCACTGTTTGGTTATTGTCTGCATGTTTAGTAGATGGACTGAATGCTATCCGACCAGACATGCAGATGCCACAACAGTGGTAAAGAAATTAATAACTGAAGTTATTCCTCGCTTTGGCATTCCTTTATAGATTGAACCAGACCAAGGAACTTACAGCATAGATAAACCACTTGCTTGCAAAAACTCTGGGATATTCATTAAAATTTCATACCCCATATCACCCTCAGTCATCAGGGCAAGTGGAACATAAAAATCTAGATATAAAAAGAACTCTAGGAAAAGTCTGTCAAGAAACTGGACTTAAATGGCCAGAATCTCTGCCCTTGGCCCTTATGAAGATTCAAAATACTCCAAACAAAAAGCATGGACTGACTCATTTGAAATAGTTTTTGGATGTCTGATGCCTACTGGCGTCTCTAAACCTTCAATTCCTGGATTAAATGACTATTATGGGAACTTAAGTGAACAATTTGATGCTATGACTAGTTATATACAAAAATTAACTAGTATACTTGAAGCATATCGTCAACAGGTAAAAGAGGTGTGGCCCCCACCTTCTGACAAGCCTTGCCATCCCTTTCGACCAGGAGACCGGGTGTACATCAAGGTCTTTAGAAGAAAACACGCACTGTCACCTCGCTGGGAAGGACCTTATGAAGCCTTACTGACGACCTGCACTGCCATCAAAATAAAAAAAAAATCTTCCTGGATCCATGCAAGCCACACCAAAATCACCCAGAACATCACTCTCAAGACAACTGAGAGATAATCCCCACAAGTGACCTTAAACTAAGGATTTTGAAGGTCAAAACCCAGGCCCCAGAAGCAGCCGACATCACGAAGTAGACAGCTCTTCCCAAGATCACGGATCAAGAAAACCTACTTTGACCCATTTCCTCCCCCTTGCTTTAAAACTCAGGATATATATACACACTCACACACACAAACTATTAGTGGATATATATATATATATATTTTTTTTTATTGATAATTTAATGGTTTCTAACATTGTGAAATTTTGGGTTGTACATTTTTGTTTGTCCATCACCCCATATATGACTCCCTTCACCCCTTGTGCCCACCCCCCACCCCCACTTCCCAGGTAACCACAGTCCAGTTTTCTCTGTCCATGTGTTGGTTTATATTCCACATATGAGTGAGATCATACAGTGTTTGTCTTTCTCTTTCTGGCTTATTTCACTTAACATAATACGCTCCAGGCCCATCCATGTTGTTGCAAATGGGACGATTTTGTCTTTTTTTATGGCTGAGTAGTATTCCATTGTATATATATACCACATTTTCTTAATCCAATCGTCAGTCGAGGGACACTTAGGTTGCTTCCACTTCTTGGCTATGGTGAATAATGCTGCAATGAACATAGGGGTGCATAAGCCTCTTTGGATTGTTGATTTCAGGTGCGTTGGATAGATTCCCAGTAGTGGGATGGCTGGATCATAGGGCATCTCTATTTTTAATTCTTTGAGGAATCTCCATACCGTTTTCCATAGAGGCTGCACCAATTTGCATTCCCACCAGCTGTGTATGAGGGTTCCTGTTTCTCCACATCCTCTCCAACATTTGTTGTTTTTTGTCTTGGTGATTATAGCCATTCTAACGGGCGTGAGGTGGTATCTTAGTGTTGTTTTGATTTGCATTTCCCTGATGATTAGTGATGTTGAGCATCTTTTCATGTGCCTATTGGCCATCTGTATATCTTCCTTGGAGAAGTGTCTGTTCATTTCCTCTGCCCATTTTTTGATCGGGTTGTTTGTTTTTTTTGTTGTTCAATTGTGTGAGTTCTTTATATATTATGGAGATCAACCCCTTGTCAGATGTATGTTTTGCAAATATTCTCTCCCAGCTGGTTGGTTGTTTGTTCATCTTGATTCTGGTTTCATTTGTCTTATAAAAGCTCTTTAGTCTGATAAAGTCCCACTTGTTTATTTTTTCTTTAGTTTCCCTAGTCTGGGTAGGCATGTCATCCGAAAACATTCCTTTAAACCCAATGTCAAATAGCGTGTTGCCTATATTTTCTTCTGTGAGTTTTATAGTTTCAGGTCTCATCTTCAGGTCTTTGATCCATTTTGAGTTAATTTTTGTGAATGGCGATAGCACATGGTCCACTTTCATTCTTTTGTATGTGGATGTCCAGTTTTCCCAACACCATTTATTGAAGAAACTTTCCTTTCTCCATTGCATGTCCTTAGCACCTTTGTCGAAAATTAGCTGTCCGTATATGTGTGGTTTTATTTCTGGGCTTTCAATTCTGTTCCATTGATCTGTGTGTCTGTTTTTGTACCAGTACCATGCTGTTTTGATTACTATTGCTTTGTAGTATGTTTTGAAGTCAGGAATTGTGATGCCTCCTGCTTTGTTCGTTTTCTTTAGGATTTCTTTAGCTATTCGGGGTCTTTTGTTGCCCCATATAAATTTCAGTATTCTTTTTTCTATTTCTGTGAAGAATGTCATTGGGATTCTGATTGGGATTGCATTGAATCTGTAGATTGCTTTAGGTAATATAGACATTTTAACTATGTTTATTCTTCCAATCCACGTGCATGGGATATCTTTCCATTTCTTTATGTCATCGTAGATTTCCCTCAATAATGTCTTGTAGTTCTCATTGTATAGGTCCTTCACCTCCTTGGTAAGATTTATTCCTAGGTATTTTATTCTTTTTGATGCAATTGTAAATGGTATTATCTTTTTGAGCTCTCTTTCTGTTAGTTCATTATTAGCATATAGAAATGCAACTGATTTTTGTAGATTGATTTTGTACCCTGCAACTTTGCTGTAGTTGTTGATTGTTTCTAACAGTTTTCCAACAGATTCTGTAGGGTTTTCTATATATACAATCATGTCATCTGCAAATAGTGAGAGTTTCACTTCTTCGTTACCTATTTGGATTCCTTTTATTCCTTTTTCTTGCCTAATTGCTCTGGCCAAAACCTCCAGTACTATGTTGAACAGGAGTGGTGAGAGTGGGCAGCCCTGCCTCGTTCCTGTTCTCAGAGGAATGGCTTTCAGTCTTTCCCCGTTGAGTATGATGTTAGCTGTGGGTTTGTCATATATGGCCTTTATTATGTTGAGGTACTTTCCTTCTATTCCCATTTTATTGAGAGTTTTTATCATAAATGGATGTTGTATCTTGTCAAATGCCTTCTCTGCGTCTATTGAGACGATCATGTGGTTTTTATTCTTTGTTTTGTTGATGTGATGTATCACTTTGATTGATTTGCGGATGTTGAACCATCCCTGCGTCTCTGGTATAAATCCCACTTGATCATGGTGTATGATCTTTTTAATATATTGTTGTATTCGGTTTGCCAATATTTTGTTGAGGATTTTTGCATCAATGTTCATCAGCGATATTGGCCTGTAATTTTCTTTCTTTGTATTGTCTTTGTCTGGTTTTGGTATCAGGGTGATGTTGGCCTCATAGAATGATTCAGGAAGTGTTCCATCTTCCTCTATTTTTTGGAATAGTTTGAGGAGGATGGGTATTAAATCTTCTTTGAATGTTTGGTAAAATTCACTGGAGAAGCCATCTGGTCCTGGACTTTTATTTTTTGGGAGGTTTTTGATTACTATTTCAATCTCTTTACTTGTGATTGGTCTATTCAGATTCTCCATTTCTTCTTGGTTCAATTTTGGGAGGTTGTATAAGTCTAAGAATTTATCCATTTCTTCTAGATTGTCCAATTTGTTGGCATATAATTTCTCATAGTATTCTCTTATAATCCTCTGTATTTCCATGGTATCCGTTGTAATTTCTCCTCTTTCATTTCTAATTTTATTTACTTGAGCCTTTTCTCTTTTTTTCTTAGTTAGCCTGGCTAAGGGTTTGTCTATTTTGTTTATCTTCTCGAAGAACCAACTCTTTGTTTCATTAATCCTTTCTACTGTTTTTTTGGTCTCAATATCATTTATTTCTGCTCTGATTTTTATTATTTCTCTCCTTCTGCTGGCTTTGGGCTTTGTTTGTTCTTCTTTTTCTAGTTCTGTTAGGTGTAATTTAAGGTTGCCTATTAGGGCTTTTTCTTGTTTGTTAAGGTGGGCTTGTATCGCTATGAGTTTCCCTCTCAGGACCGCTTTTGCTGCGTCCCATATGGTTTGATATGGCATGTTATCATTTTCGTTTGTTTCCAGATAGTTTTTGATTTCTCCTTTAATTTAATCAATGATCCATTGGTTGTTCAGTAGCATGTTGTTTAATCTCCACATTTTTGTCACTTTCCCAGTTTTTTTTTCCTGGTTCATTTCCAGTTTCATAGCCTTATGGTCTGAAAAGATGCTTGTTATGATTTCAATCTTCTTAAATTTATTGAGGCTTGCTTTGTTTCCCAACATATGGTCTATCCTAGAGAATGTTCCATGCATGCTTGAGAAGAATATGTAGTCAGCTGTTTTTGGGTGGAGTGCTCTGTATATGTCTACTAGGTCCATCTCGTCCAGTTTTTCATTTAAGTCTAATATTTCTTTATTAACTTTTTGTCTGGATGATCTATCCATTGCTGTAAGTGGGGTGTTAAGATCCCCTACTATTATTGTGTTGTTGTTGATTTCTCCTTTTAGGTTTGTTAATAGTTGTTTTATGTACATTGGTGCTCCTATGTTGGGTGCATATATATTTATAAGTGATATGTCTTCTTGATGGAGTGTCCCTTTTATCATTATATATTTCCCTTCTTTGTCTTTCTTAACCTGTTTTATCTTGAAGTCTACTTTGTCTGATATGAGTATGGCAACACCTGCTTTCTTTTGTTTGCCATTAGCTTGGAGTATTGTCTTCCATCCTTTCACTCTGAGCCGGTGCTTGTCTTTAGTGCTAAGATGTGTTTCCTGAAGGCAGCATATTGTTGGGTCTTGCTTTTTAATCCATCCTGCCACTCTGTATCTTTTGATTGGAGAGTTCAATCCATTTACATTTAGGGTAATTATTGAAATATGAGGGTTGAATGTTGCTGTTTTGTCACTTATTTTCTGGTTCTTTTACATTTCCTTTGTTTCTTGTCCCATTTGTTTTGGACTGCCAATTCAGTTTGGTTGTTCTGTCTTATGATTCTTCTAGTTTTCTCTTTGTTTATCATATGTGGTTTTAATTTGATTATTTGTTTAGTGGTTACCTTGAGGTTTGGGCGAAAAATCTTCTGTATGAGATAGTCCATTATCTGATAGCCTCCTATTTCCTTATACTAAGTCAATTCAGTCACTTTCCTCTTCCCCTTCTAAGTTGCTCTTGTTATACCTTATTCTATCTTGTGTTGTGGCTGTGTGTTTACAGTGATGAGGTTAAATTTATTTTTGGTGAATTTCTTCCTTTGATCTTTGAGTTTAGTATTTAAGTGGTTGCTAACCTATTCCGGTAAAGATCTACTATTTCTCTGATTTTGTCTACCTACTTTTCTCCTTACTCCAAGCTTTGTGTTCCCTTTCTCTTCTTGTTTTCAGGCCTGAGGGCCTTCTTGAGTATTTCTTGTAGTGGCGGTTTCGTGGCCATGAACTCCCTTAGCTTTTGTTTATCTGGGAGAGTTACTATTTCTCCATCATATTTGAAGGATATTTTTGCTGGATAGAGTATTCTTGGCTGAAAGTTTTTGTCTTTTAGTATTTTGAATATATCATTCCAGTCTCTTCTAGCCTGAAAAGTTTCTGTTGAGAAATCCGCTGAGAGCCTGATGGGAGTTCCTTTGTACGTTATTTTTTGTTTTTGTCTAGCTGCCCTTAATATTGTTTCTTTGTCGTTGACCCTGGCTAGCCTTACCACTAGGTGTCGTGGTGAAGGCCTTTGTCTGTTAATATATATAGGAGTCCTGTTGGCTTCGCTTACTGGTATTTCCTGCTCCTTCCCCAGATTTGGGAAATTTTCAGCTATTATTTCCTTGAATAGGCTCTCTGTTCCTCTTTCCCTCTCCTCTCCCTCAGGAATACCTATAATTCTTATGTTACATTTTCTAATAGAGTCCGATATTTCTCGGAGTCTTTCTTCATTTCTTTTTAGTCTTAGTTCTCTCTCTTCTTCCATCTGGAGTATATCTGTATTCGTATCCTCTAAAGTACTAATTCTTTCCTCCATATTGTCAGCTCTGTTCTTTAAAGATTCCAGATTCTCCTTTATCTCCTCCATTGTGTTCTTCATCTCCATCAGCCCTGATAGGTTTTTCTTTATGATTTCAATCTCTTTTGTGAAGAAACTCCTAATCTCATTTAATTGTTTGTCTGTGTTGTCTCGTATTTCGTTGAGTGTTTTTATGATAGCTATTTTGAAATCTCTGTCATTTAGTTTATGGATTTCTGTGTCTTCGGTGTTGATTTCTGGGTGCTTGTCATTTTGTTTCTGGTCTGGTGATTTCATATATTTTTGCATTGTGGTTCCTGTGTTGGTTTTGATTTTCCTCATCCTGGAAGTCTCTGGTTGCAATTTCCACCTGCCGCCACTGTCTGGTGGTAAAGGGCTGTGTAGTCTAAGCCCCCTGCACTCTGCCCCAGTTTTTCTGCTGCGATCCGCATTTTTGTTTTGTTTTGTTTTGTGTCTTTTCCCCACTGCGATCCACGGGTCCAGTCCAGTTTATTCAGGTCTGCCTCGGACCGCTAGATCTGGTCGAGCTGCAGACTCCGGGTTGCGGGGAGGGGGGAGCTCTCTCTTTTGCCCTCTGGGTCCCTGACGTGGGAGGCTTCTCGTTTGCCCCTCTTCATCCGCTCTCTGGGTTGCTCAGATGTTGATGGTAGCCCTGTGGCTCCTCTGAGCCCTCTGTGCGGGAGTTTCCCACTGGCTGAGAGAGCCCGAAGAGCTACAGTTTCCCGCCGAGGGCCGCCCCTCCCCCCTCTCTGGGAGCCGCGCGGACCGGATCGCTGATCTGATGGGGAGGGAGCGGAGTTCTCCTTACCTCTCCCCACTTCCTCCGGGGGCCCAGCACGTTCCGCTCTCAGATGTGCGGCAGTGTGGATACCTCCGCTCCAGCTTTTCACTGTCTGGGATTCCGTTGTTGGTCTGTGGCTGTTACTTTTGTTGTATTTTGTGGGGGAAGAATTCACGGGAAAGCTCACTCCGCCATGATGCTGACGTCACTCCCTATATATATATTTTTAATCATTTATTAGAAAGCTGACTGGAGAGTGCTGGTCTCTATCTGTCCCTCTTCCCCTCTCTAAGTCTCTGCTATGGGCTCTTTTCCAATCTGTGTCTTGCTTTTACTAACCCTCTCCTTTTCAACAGGTCGGGCACAGACCAAACACCCCCTTATGCCAGTTTACCAAGCCCTAGCCACACTAACTAATCAATCTGACTGTTGGTTATGTCAACAGCTAGATAGTGCAAAAGAACCTGAACTAGTCTTTGTTCCTGCTGATATGAACACCTGGTGGACTAAGTATGGAAAATGGATGAATAACAGAGTATGGTATCCGCAACAAGGGAAACTTCACTCTGCTTCGTCTCCTGGTGAGTCACTTGGGCCCCAGAAAGACTACTTAAAAAGTCAAAGACTGTCCCTTGCCCAAGTACAAGCAATAAGTGAAAGTTTTTCCCTCTGCATTGAAAGTAAACATGGCGCTGGACCTTTCCTGGGTGACATACCGAGACAATATTGCAGTCAAACTCTGTGGTTTGATTCCGCAGGTGGCATCTTCAGAACTCTCAAGGGAATTGTAAGTGACTCTATCACTACTCCCTCTGGCACAAACATTTGCCAAATCACCAAGTGCTCTGGATGGCTTATGAGCCACCCGTGTGCAACTTGGGGTATCGCAGCTATCCACATGGTTAAGCTGCCCAATGCCACAGACTATATATGGGTGGATCAAAGATCTGGACTCACCTGGTCAGGTGACAAGACCAGGCTTTATAGCTGCCAAAATCAGACTGCAGGCCTCCTCTACCAGCTATTCTGCAATCTGTTCTGTTCTCGCAGACTGACAGGAGCTCATGGGAAATGGAGATGTTTAGGTAGTAACAGTGCAAGTGGCACAGATCATGAAATAGTCCAGATCCTGGGAACTACAGACTCAATTCTAACTTTGTCTTTAAACTACACTGGTCTTTTCATTTTATGCGGCAACAAAGTGTATAAAGGATTCCCATCTAATTGGTCAGGACGATGCGGACTTGGATACCTGGCTCCTTCTGTCACCAAACACTCCACCTTAAATGCGAGCCAAATTACAAACCTGGGTTCGTTTGTTCATAAGATTGTGCCACATAAACGTGCCAGTTGAGAAATCGTGGAAAATCCACTTGTATATCGCAACTCCAAGTTCTTTTCAGCCTTGAGAGTCCTATTCCCCAGCTTTGGAGACTGTGAGTTGGAAAAGGCAACCTTAAATCTCTCTATGGTAATGGAGCAAGAGTTCAACACCACCATGCAAACCTTGAACATACTCCAGTCAGGTATTAACAGCCTAGAATCTGTGGTGCCCCAAAATTGACGTGCTCTGGATGTACTCACTGCCCAGCAAGGAGGAGCATGTGCAATCATTGGAGAAAAATGTTGCTTTTATGTGAATCAAACAGGTCAAGTAATATCTAACTTAAATCTATTAAAAGAGAAGATTGACATTTTTCATCAGATAAACGAAGCTCACACATTTTATTGGACTGACTTATTTCCAGGATTGGGGGACTGGTTTAATGGGGTGTGGGGAAATGTGCTCCAATTTGTTCTTTTCTGCTTGTTCATCCTCATCCTAATCTGCGTTCTTTTCTCTCTTTGCAGACTTCTTATCACTGAGATACTAAAACGATTTCTCTCTCCACAGTTACCAGCTCAGCTTTTAATATGTGAAACTTCTAGGGAAGTTTCAGAGGAGGGAACTGATGGTGCTCAGGGCAAGCTACCCCAGGAAGCACCGCTCTGGTATACGGATTATTTCCAGCTGAAGACAATAAGGACTCAGAGAACTCAGGAACAATATTTGAGTTTCCCCTCCCAAACTGCCTAAAGAATTTAAAACAAAAGATCTGTTTCAGGAAGGAGTTATTATCATGACTGCTATAAAGATAATGTAGGATACAGGTTACAATAGAAAAGGCACCAACAAGCCCATCTTATCGGAAGTTCTGTCTCTCTGGCCACAGGCTCTGGATGGCCCTGTGAGGAGTTACCAGACAATCATTTACAAGGGAAGTCTCCATTTGTAAAAGTATCTTCCTCTCTGTATTGGGAAGAGGGGGGACGACCTCATTTCTAGAGACTTATCAATGTAGAAGGTGAGGCCTTATAACGGCATAATAAATCTTACTCTTGTTTACAGTGCTTTAGTGATAATCTCCTGTAACTAACACTCCCACCCCCAACATCCTCCTTGTCTTTGGTTGGACATGGTATTTAAGACGAGAATCTGCTATTGTGTTGAGAAACGCAGTGTCCCTGCTTTCTCCCATGTATACATGTTATTAAACTTGGTATTATTTTCTCCTGCTACCCTGTCTTGTTAATTATTTAGCCAGTCATAAGAACCTTAAGGAAAAGGGCAGAAGGAGATTCCCCCTCTTCCCCTGAAAGTGGTGATGCAGGTGGGCTCTCAAGGTTATGCCTATATTGTGGAAGCAAGCAATCAAGCATTTAATGGAAGCATTTCTATGTAAACGAAAGAAAAAGAAGGTTAATGGTTGGAGCAATTTGTAAAGCAGTTTCTGAGTATAGGGGACAGCTAGTTAAGAAGATTTTTAGATGTCAGCATCAAAGCATCTTTTGCAGTTTAAAATGTCTCTGATGATGTCATCGGGTAACCTCTTAAGTTTATATCAAGTCCATCAGCTTCAGTTTGTAAGGCTTCAGGAAAAAGGGGAGGTTCAGTTTTCAGTGATTTCAAATGAAAATGATGGAAAAAATCAAAAAGGTTAGTTTGGACATCTGTAGGCAGATATTTTAGACTAGAAGATATCAGGATCCAGTCCAGTCAACAGATATAAAACAAAAACCTTAACAGACAATTAACAAAACTAGGATCTAATATCCGCAAATGTACACTATAGTTTTTACTGAAATATAATTTTTCTTTCTAAGATCACCCTCATTTTTATCAAAGATAGACAAATTAAAACTAACTAGTTTGCAAAATAAGTCTAGTTCCAATAGTGTTGGCCCAATTATTTACATAAGTACAGCAAGAATAGCAATTGATCACATAGGCTCTTTTAAATCTGCTTTGCTGGAAATTTTTATAAGGAATCTCAGATTGAACTTTAAAGGCCTCTCCAGGCCAGAAAAGTCAATCCAAGGATTTTGTCATCAGACTTTGCCTGTAATACCTACAGATTTGGGTGATTTCCTCTGTTCCTAGGTTCCCCCAAAATATTTCGAGGTTCCTTGTGTTTGCCAGATAAGTGACATTCTTTACTTATCCTGGTAAGTGCTGCTTGGAACATAAGGTACCAGGCCAATATTTCCATGTGGCTTTATTCCATAAAGTCCAATCTTCATTCCTCAAAAGCTGTATGGTTATATCGCAAATATGATCTTCCAGTCACAGCCTTGGTAATATAACCAGTGTTTCCAATTATGTCCTGTTATAAGGAGAACAGATTCTTATTGAACTTATGCAAATAACTATATTGCCATGAAAACAACAATACTCACTTACTAAGAGTTTCCAAATTCGAGGGATCAGATCTAAGAAATAGAGAAATATTTCAATTTTACTTATAAAAATATCATTTGCCAAATTGTTATAAGTCATAGCTAGCTCAGGAGAAAAGAGAAAAAGTTTTCCTTAACTCTGAAAAAACAAAACATTAAAAATTCAGCAATACTTCAAATGAAAAATCATAAAAATTATAATCATCCTTATCAGTTCATTCAGTCCTGTGTAATCCATTCTTGATCCCAATCTTTCTGTTAGCAGCTTCATGAAGTTATCAGTCTTTCCATCAGGTTTCTGTAATTTCTTACCAAGGTCAGTTTTATGATCAGAAAGTTTGTCAGAAACCTGTACTCCAGTGTAAATGCCAGAGTCCTTTCCATGAATTTTTCTGAAGTTGAAATATTTTGCAAAAGCATTAGAGCAAAGAAATAAGTCTGTAAACAACAAGACCTCAAAATGGCAATTGACAGAGAAATTTGATTAATTTTGTGACATACAACACTTTAAAATAATAATAACCAGAAATATGACTGATAATCAGGACAGATCAGAATTTCAGTAATGTTATACAATTTTAAAACACCTATGTCGATAACATTTGCTCACATAATAGCACCTAAGCAGACTTATCATCACTTGTCTGACAATGCTTTCCATGCAATTTAACATACTGAATAAGCCTAATAAACTTAGTATCTTTCCCATTATAGGAAGAGAGCAAATTTCTTTAAGAAGTTCTAGGGCCCTTTGAAAATTCTCAAAGAAAAAAAGTAAAAAAAAAGACTTTATTTAAGATATGAATTTTGGCGAGCTTGTCAAAAATAGAAAACGTTAAAGCAAAGAGATCATTAACAGTCCAAAAACCTTAATAGAGAAACCTCAGTGTTTTGAACACAGGAAATTATTTTAACAGGTTTTTTTTTTTCTGTCTTTTAGGTAGACTTATCCAAAGGTAAAGAAAAATCTTTTATAACCTCTTTATCAAGTTCAAGAAAATTATCCTTTTAAGAGAAAGAAGACCAAATTATAATTTTGTACCAGCTTCCTTCTGATATTAAAATTCATTAACTTAATTAAATTCATTTCAATCTGAGCCAACTTCACCATACAAAAACTCCTTTTCCAGAATTCCTCTTCCACAAACCTATAACTTTCTTTTTACATTCAGAATTTGTCCCATGTCTTTCTTTTCCCTCCTAGTACTTGAAGACAATTTATCTTTCTTAATCAATCAAACAAAATATTTCCATTCTTTGTTCCTTCTTTATACATCTTACTTTCCTTGTACACAGACATATTTTTTCTTAATATTTAGTAGCTTCAATCACATACACTAATTAGAAATTTTAACTCTTAGAAACCCGAATTTGTAAGTAAAAACTAAGTAAACCATGATAAACTTTCTTTTACATTAGTATATTGTGGCTTGGAAAATTTATAAACACTTCATAACTTCTAGAAATATGTTACTTTATAGTACAATCTTTTAATAAAACACATGTTTACCAATAGACCCAAAACACCTTTTAGTTTTCCTGTAATGAAAAGCCAAATGTAGACAATCGTGACTTTCGCAATCAATGTCTAATATCTTATCTTATTTGGAAATGATGATACTCAGTGAATTTTTATCACAAAATTTAGCAAAACTCTAAAGTTTTAAGTCACCAAAAAGATTTTGGAAGCTGTCAACACCATAAAACATAATTATTATTTAAAGTTCACCCAACATTCATCTTTTTCACAACTATTTAGGTACTTGTTGCCAATAATTATTTAGATTGTCTATAAGACTTCATAAGACATTAGATAAAATTAGCCATCATTTAAATTACTATTTTTGTTAACCAGTACTGTAATAGAAATAACATCAGTTTTTTTTACAAAAGTTCATGTAAATTTCATCACCTCTTATACCTTTAAACATAGTTATCATTAAGATTTTTATCAATAGGTGTTGGTCTTCTAATTTTGGACAAGGGAAGCATTCCCAGTCAGACATTTTAAAACATACACAGGCAAAGTTGATGTAACCTCTTTATATAAAATTAGCTCAAACATTCCAACCTTTATAATCTTATCAACACTTACACTTTTACATGTTCTCAATTCAATTGTAACCTGAGTCAAGCTCTTAAGGCTATTTAAATTTTTCCCTTCCTTTTTATGGCCCTTTTTTAGGTACCAATTAAACAATTGTGTGAGAGCTCTCAAAACATATTTTTTTTCCTCAATTTAGAAGTTTTCCCAATTCAAAGGATCTGTTGTCTGGCCATTGACGAGTAGGATTTTCATTTGTATATTTATTCCAATAGTGACTCGATCCAATAAGCCTTTTTAAGGAAAGACCCGGTGGTAACTTTCCCATGCTTAGAGTAAATCTTTACCATGGACGCAAGAGGCGTCCCTGGTGAGGGCGCAGATGATGTAGCCCCCATGATCCAAAGAATTCACTCCCAAAGATATTCAGAGAAAGTAAAGACCTTCGTTACACAGGCGGTAAGGATGGTGTAGTGAAAACGGTGTCTCCGGTCTCCTACAATAGTGTGGGACGCCTCCAGTCACAGAGCCGCTAATCTGTGACACCAGGCAGGCAATATTGGAGTGGGATTTTTCCAGCACTAACAAGCAACGAAGGTTAAGACGACAAAAGCCCTTATGGACTGGGTCCTTTATGACAAACTCCCCTGAGAGCTTGGCACAGCCGGACAAAGAGACAGTTCAGAACCCCAGTCTACTCGACTGGCCACCAAGGGGCACCCCGGTAAATGCACCTTCCGTATGGTGGAGACCAAGGAGAATATTCTCACTGGTCACAAAGCCAAGTTTTCTCAGGACACAGAACAAGACAGAAGGAAAAACCTCATCCGGTTCTTTTCTTATGTGCACAATGACAGCTTTAGCCACGCCTTAGGTCTCTTGGAGTCAGAATAATACCTGGTGGGGAGGTGCCACGGGGTTGGGGATTGTGTGCTTTACAGAGTACCTCGTCATTGCATGGACATTTTCTTGCAGTTGGCGGGGGACATGTGTCTTCTACCCCGTTCCGTGACACAACTTATCCTGTCACGGGAGTCTTCTGAAAGTGGCGAGCGCCCTAATGGCTCTTAACTTCTCGACCTGTGCCCACCAAATTTGCAGCCTTTTTGGCTTCCAAGATGCCCTTGGCAATGGCCTTCACTTCATGTGCATATTAACCCACAGCAAAGTTTGTGTAAATAGACGCCAGTCTGGTGAGACCCGCAAACTCACCAGTCTGTGGGGCCGGCCCGGACAGTAGGCTTATAGGGTCTATGCCTGCGTCCTACCCTATGGTATTTCCTTCTTATGACACACGGTACAAAAGACAGAGACAAAAGAGAAAAACAGAGACTATTTCTGGGAGGAAAAGCGATCAAGATCAAAACCAAGAGTACTCTACCAAATTTACCAGCGTCACTAAAATCACAAGAAACTAGTTTCCCAAATATTTTCTCCTGCCAATCTAAATTTCGAAAGAGAAAAAATTTCTCACCACCTCCTTCCACCGGACTCCACAGGTAGAGATTCCGGGAGGCTGACGTGGTAAGAAGTCTTACATTTTACCGGCTATCGTCAGGGGTTCCCGTATTTCATCCCCTGCAGTAATCTAGGGAGAAGGCATTTCTTCCAGCCAGAGAATGCAACTTGCCAGCCAGCATAGCCCCACGTTGGGCGCAAAAACTGTTGAGGGAGTGAGAGAATCTCCCTTTTCCCTTTTCTTAAGGTTCTCATTTCTGGCCAAATAGTTAACAAGACAGGTTAGCAGGAGAAAATAATACCAAGTTTAATAACATGTATACATGGGAGAAACTCAGAAATGAGCAACTCGTCCCTCTGTCTAAGCTGCCCACTTAAGTATTGTAGCTAAAGAGGAGGAAGGTGTTGGGGGTGGGTAGTGGTCTAAGACCACAGAGGGCAAGAAGACAACTCACATGGAGATAGAAATGCAAATGTTTGCCTGACAACTCTTCTCATGGTCATCTATAGATAATGTGGTCAGTGAGAGATAGAGTTTTTGATAAAAGTGGCTTGGTGCCTTTCCTATTGTAACCTCTATCCTACGTTATCTTTACAACCATCATGATAATAACTCCTTCCTGAAACAGATTTTTTGTTTTAAATTCTTTAGGCAGTTTGGGAGGGGAAATTCAAATATTCTTCCTGAGTTCTCTGAGTCCTTATTGTCTTCAGCTCGAAACAATACACACACCAGGGTGGTGACTAATGGGGTAGCTTGCCCTGATCACCATTACCTCCATTTATAAGGATGCCCCCTTTATGTACATTCTGTACAAAATTGCAAAGATCACTTTTTCCTTTTCAAAATTTATTTCTTTTAACTTTTAATAGTGAGAACCTTAGTGTTGGGTAAACTGCTGCACAATTACTGGAAATGCTGAGAGTCTTTTTGAAAAGTGTAGAAGTCTAAAGATAATGAAAAGTACATTTCTCCAATGTCAAGTCCCTTGATGATTTGATAGGCGTCTGTCTAGGTGTACCCGGAAGAGATGGAAGATTGAACACCAGCACAGCACACAAGGAAACAGGCTGCCAACTTGAGGGCTTCCCATGGACCACAGAGTGCCTAGCAGACTCTTGGAGACTAAATCTGGGCTTTGTCCATGGGTTGGCCCTGAGAGGAAGATTTTGCTTAAATGACCAGAGAATAGATAACGGATTTTGTTGATAATAATTCTTACCATGTAAATTTCTTTATAAATCTCTGAATAAAATAAAAAAATATAATCCCCATAGAAATCAACTCTTACTGACAAGCTCCACAGCCTTCTCTAGAGAGCTCAACAGAAAATGTCTCCACTGACTGTGAATTGCTCTTCTCTGAAAGCCAGCCAGCACTTCACTGATAGCCCTGGATAAGGAAGGCCAGATACAATTCTTTGAAGATATTTAGCTGAATTCAGAACCAAAAATCCTACCTCCAGTTGGCTCCTCTGTGAGAATGGATGGCCGGCCTTGTTTCACAGCCTGAGCTGTTGAGGTTTTATATGAGATAAATTGCTCTGTTCTCCAGGGATGGAAAAGCTGGACTGTGACATCGATTCAGGGCTGAGATTTTGCAGGTAAAGATAGGGTCATAGAGGGGAATAAAGATTTCAGCAAATTGGTTTGTTGTTCTCTACAGTGGAAATAATTTAAGAAGCAGATAGTCTCTCACTCAAACTTCTCTTCCCTGTTCTCTATCTGTCATATCACTGTAAAAATTCTATGAAAATTTCAGTCTTTTTTCTTTGTAGTGTGTTTATTATCATCTTTATGAATTCTTTGACTTCACCACGTTCTTGGCACCACAACTCTAGCCATTGAGATATTATTATAGATTCACTTTTGCAACTTCATCCCCTTATCTCTATTTCCTCCACCAATTCGTAGTTTTAGTTCTTATTGTATCTTATGCTTGAAAACATTTGAAGCTTACAGTGTGTATCAGTTCCTTATTTTCTCAAATTTTTATTATCTAAGTGCCCTAAACTATCACTTTTTTTAGAAAAGAAGTGAAATACATAACAGAACAGTACACTGTAATAAATTGACCACTTATAAAATTAAGTTCAACCTGAAATCCCTCCCCACTTAACAGAGACCATATTTTATAATTCACAATGCTTTAGTCTGGGCAGGGTCAGTTTATCAAAGATTTTTGGATGTTTTAAACCACATGAGATATATACATTGTAAGATAAAATCGTTAATCTTGCAGAAGTTGTAGAATTTCCTGATGCTTAGGGAAGTTGGTGGTGGAGAACCTGAATCATATGAAAAGTAGTTGATTAATTAGCACCTGAGTTTGTTAAGTTGATAAGGATGATGATGAGATATACATGTTGAAAAGATAACTTTGCATATCAGAGTATTGTCAGAGGCCACTGGGAAAATTCATAATATTCTCAAATACTACAAAAAATGACCATTTTTTCATAAAAGATGTCATACATGACGGCATCATATACTTCTGTCAGAAAACTTGCAATGAAGAAAATGAACACTTCAGTCATTTTAATTCTAACAATTTGTTCATGCTTACTAGTAGGTTAAAAAACTGTTTAGAAATAAAGTGATAAGTGATGTACTTGCTTAATTTTTAAATTTTTTTAGTAAAAAACTTTTTCATATTTTTAAAAAATATTTATTTGTATTTATTTTATGCTGAATTTATTCCTGGGCCCAAAGACTTTTTTTTAATTAACTAACACCAATTATTTTCAATCTCTTTCAAAAAGTTGAAGAGGAGAAAATACCTCTAAAGTCATCCTATGGGATTAGCACTACCCTGATATCAAAGCCAAAGACACTAAGAGAAAAGAAAACTATAGGTCAATATTTTTGATGAATATTGATATAAAAATCCTCCATAAAATAGTAATAAACTAAATTCATCAGCATATTAAAAGGATTATACAGCATTTTTAAGTGGGATTTATTCCTGGAATACAAGGATGTTCCAATATATGAAAATGAATTAATGTAATAAACCACATTAACAGAATGAAGGAAGAAAACACATGATCATCTCAATGGATGCAGAAAAAGCATTTAACAAAACTCAACATGCTTTCATGCTAAAATCACTAAAAAAACACTCAGAGTAAAAGGAAACTACTTCAACATAATAAAAGCCATATACAGAAATCCACAGAGAACATCATATTCAAGGGTGAAAGACTGAAAGCTTTTTCTCTAAGATCAGGAACAAGACAAGACGGCCCATTTTCACCACTTCTATTCAACATGGTATTAGAAGTTCTAGCCAAAGCAATTAGGCAAGAAAAAGAAAGAAATAGCATCCAAATTTGAAAAGAAGAAGTAATATTATATTTGTTTACAAAGAGTATCTTATATGTTGAAACCCCTAAAACTTCCATCAAAAATTTGTTAGAACTAGTAAATTCTGCAGAGTAGTGCGACACAAAATCAACACGCAAAAACTATTGTTCTTCTATACATTAATAATAAGTAATCTGAAAAAGAAATTTAAAAACTTTACATTTTTATTTACAATAGCAACAAAAGAATAAAATACTTAAGAATCAACTTACTCAAAGAGGTAAAAATTCCAATGATGGTTTTGCAAAATTAGAAAAATCTATCCTAAAATTCATATGGACTCTCAAGGGACATTGACTAGCCAAAACAATCTAGAAAAAGAAGAACAAAGTTAGAGAACTCACACTTCCTGATTTCAAAACTTACTATAAAGTAATCAAAACAGTGTGGTACTGGCATAAATACACACACTATACTAATGAAATAGCACAGAGACCCCAGAAATAAAACTTTGCATATATGGTCCAATGATTTTTGACAAAGGTACAAAGATCATTCATTGGAGAAAAGATCAGGTTTTCAACAAATGTTGTTGGGAAAACTGAATACCCACATGTAAAAGAATGAGTTTGGACCCTTACTTTACACTATATACAAAAATTAACTCAAAATGGATCAAAGATATAAATATTAGAGTTGAAGCTATAAAATCCTTAGAAGAAAACACATGGTAAAAGCTGTATGTCATTGGGTCCAAATGCCATTGCAAAAATGATTTCTTTAATATGACATCAAAGACATAAGTAACAAAAAAATAAAAAATTGGACTTCATCAAAACGAAAAAGTTTTCTGTATCACAAGATACTATCAACAGAGTAAAAAGGCAAACCATGGAATGGTTGAAAATATTTGCAAATCACAAATCTGATAAGGGATTAATATATAGAATAAATAAAGAACTTCTACAACTCAACAATAAAAAAAAAACCTCAATTTAAAAATGCACAAAATACTTGAATAGACATTTCTCCAAAGAAAATATAAAATGAACAAGAAACACAAGAAAAGATGCTCAACATCACTAAGTATCAGGAAAAAGTGAAATAAAAGCACAATGAGCTACCTTTTCACACCCGTTAGGATAGTTACTATCACAAAATCAGAACATAACAAGTGTTGACAAGGATGTTGAGAAATTGGAACCCTTGTGATCTGAGTGTGAGAATATAAAACTGTGGAAAACAGTATGGCAGTTCCTTCAAAAATTAAAAATAGAATTACTATATGATCTAGAAATTTCTCTTATGGGTTCTGAAATAATAAAAAACATATTTATCGGCCTCTGCGTCCAGTTCTTGGCACAGAGCTCCTAAAACCTTTGTAATTTCCCCAGTGATAAGAACACTAAGAGAATCTTTTGTCCTATTGAGGCAATTCTGGGTGGGCTCCTGGATGGCTCCTGGATGGGGGTTGGTCACCAGAAAGACCAAGCCCTGATTAGAAGCTTCGAATTTTTAGCCCTACCCCTTATCCTTCAGAGAAAGGAGAGGGGCTGGAAACTGAGTTAATAATTGATCACGCCTATGTGAGAGAGCCTCCATAAAAATCCCAATAGAAGGCGGTTCAGAGAGCTTCCAGGTTGGCAATGACAAGGACTGCTTGGAGAGTGGTGCACCTGGAGATGGCATGAAATCTTTGTGTATTATCTCCATACCTTTCCCTATGCACCACTTCCAACAGGCTCTCCTTGAATTATATCCTTTTATAATAAACTGGTGATCTAGTAAATGTTTCTCTGAGTTTTGTGAGCCACTCTAGCAAATTAATTAAACCCAAGGAGGAGGTTGTGGGAACCTCTGGTTTATAGCCAGTAAGTCAGAAGTACAGGTAACAACCTGGGCTTGTAACTGGCATCTGAAGTAAAGGTGAGGTTGGGTGGGTGTGCAGAATTATAGGATGGAGACATCAACCTGTACAATCTGATGTATCTCTGGGTTGTCAGCATCAAATTGAGTTGAATTATCTGGTAACCAGCTGGCATTACAAGAATTGCTTCTTGGAGGTGTGGGGAACCCTGTTATATGTGAAAAAGTGAATCTGAGAACACCATTTATGGGTATACACCCAAAAGAACTGAACGCAGAGGTATAAAGACATATATGTACACCCATGTTCTTAAAAGCATTATTCAAAATAGCCGGAAGCTGGAATCAAGCCAGGTGTCCATAAGTGGATGAACTGACAAAAAAATGTGGTGTATACACAGAGTGGAATACTATTCACCCTTAAAAAGGAAGGAATTCTGGCACATGTTATAACATGGATGAACCTTGAGGAATTTATGCTAAGTGAAATAAAGCCAGTCACAAAAGGAAAAATGCTGTATGATTCCACTCATATAAGGTAATTAAAGTAGTCAAATTTATAGGAATAGAAAGGAGAATGGTGGTTCCTAGGGGCAAGAGGGAGGGATAACAGGGAGTTGTTGCTTAATGGGCACAAAGTTTCAGTGCAAGGTGAAAATAGTTCTGTGGATGTTTGGAGGTTATGGCTACACAATTATTTGAAGGTATTGAATGTCGCTGAATGGTACACTTAAAAATGGTTACAATTTTATCTTCTGCATATTTTATGACCATTAAAAAATTAATTATTTTCAACAAATGAACAAACACTAGCTACATGCGATAGCATGGATGAATATCACAAACATAATGCTGTATAAAAGAAATTATATTCAAAAGGCTATATATTTTATAATTCCATTTATATAAAATCCAATAAAGAAACAAAACCGAGGTCTGGCTTCTACTAATAGTGGAGTAGCTTGTTGAACTAACACTCTCACAGATAACAATGATAAAATCTGCACAAAATATTATATATATTTATACAGACTCGTGTAGCTATATGTAAAACACATTTAATAAATGTGTATATGTGTATATGTTTAAATCAGTTCCAAAAGCAAGCTGAACTGAGAGGGAATCTTCCCTTAAATGATGGGAATTGCACCAGGAGATATTTGCAAGCTTGAGTCTTTTGCCTCAAAGCATTCCAAAATCTGTACATGGCCTAGACAGGGGAAAAACTACAGTCTTACTTGTAATGTTAGAGGATGTATTTTTGGGCTGGCAGAGTAGCTGGAAAGTTAGGGGAGAAATTCTGGAAGGGAGGGAGACACAAAGAGGAAAATCGCAAAATATATATGTAAGTCTCTCCCCCACACACACCAAATTGGCAGATCTTTGAACAACACACATACAGGGTAGGCCCCAGAAGGCCTAGTGTAAAAACAGCAGTTGGAAGATGAAAGAACTGACTGAGGATTTCAGCTATGCCCACTGTAAAGGAGATAGGATTGGAATTTCAGTCCAGCCAAGTTGATTCCCTGCTAGAAAAGTAACAACACTCTTCAAAGAAATACAATAGAATCCGGAGCCTCTATACCTATCTTTCATGATTTCCAGTACACAATTTAAAAGAATCATGAGATTTGAAGAAACAGGAAAATGTAATCCATATGTGACCAAAAGCAGGCAGTAGAAACTCTCCCTAATGTGTTGCAATTAGCAGTCAAGAATACGAAAGCAGCTATTATAAAGATGATCATGGTGGTAAAGAAAAATATTCCCATAATGAATGAACAGATGTGGGAACTCAGCAGAGAAGTGGAAATTACACAAAAGCACCAAATAGGAAGATGAAATGAAATAAATACTTTTGAGTTTACCAGTAGATGAGAAACAGTAGAAAAAAATGAAGATACAGCAATAGAAATTATCCAGTCTGAAGAAAAGAATGTAAAAATTTTGAAGAAAAATGAAGAGAGCCTTATGACCTGTGAGATGATTGAGTCCCCAGCAGAGAGGAGAAAGACAGAAAAATTAAAGGAGGCAGAAAGGCAAATCAATAAGTAATAGCATAAAACTTCCAAAATTTCTTGGAAAACCTAAAATTTTAGATCCAAGAAAGTCAGCAAACCCACAAAGTAAAATATAAAATAAAAGCATACTTAGGTACATGATAGTCAAGCTACTAAAATCCAAAGATAAAAAGAAAATCTTGAAAGCAGTCAGGGAAATACATATATACAGGGGAAGACATTACATACAGGGAGAAATAAGGTGAATGATGGATAATATATTATCAAAAACAAAAGAGACAACTCAACACCAAAATGACATCTTTTAAGTGCAGAAAGAAAACCCAAAAGTCAACACAAGATTCTATATTTAGCAGAACTCACTTTCAAAAATGAAGCAGAAGCAACAATAAGATACTGCACGCCTATTAGGTGCCTGAAATAAAAAATAAAATTGCAAATACCACATGAGGAGGTGGGTGAGGAGTAGGAGCAATTAGAACTGGGAACGCAACATGATAGTTGCATTCAGAAAACAGTTGAGCAGGTTCTTATAAAGCTAAACATACACTTATTATATGACTCAGATCTCCCACTCCTAGGTATTTACTGAAGAAAATTGAAAACTAATGTTTAAACAAAAATCTTTGTGGGAATCTTTATAGCCATTTTATTCATAATTGCCAAAAGCTGGAAATAAACTAAATGTTCTTCGTCAGGTGAATGGAGAAAGAAACTGTGATGCATCAGTACATTAGAATACTACTTGACAGTAAAAAGGATAAACTCTTTTTTTGTGTGTGTGAGAAAGATAAGCCCTGAGCTAACATCCATTGCCAATCCTCCTCCTTTTTTCCGCCCAAAGCCCCAATAGATAGATGTATGTCATAATTGCACACCCTTCTAGTTGCTGTATGTGGGACACGGCCTCAGCATGGCCAGAGAAGCGATGTGTGAGTGCGTGCCCTGCATCCGAACCTGCGCCGCCAGTAGGGGAGCGCATGCACTCAACTGCTAGGCCATGGGCCCGGCCCCAGGATAAACTCTTGATTCACACAACAACATGGATGAATCTTGGATGCATTTCTCCAAGTAAAGGAAGTCAGATTCAAAAGGCTGTACAGTATATGATTCCATTTATATGACTTTCTAGAAAAGGCAGAATTACAAGGATGGAAAATGATCAGTGGTTGCCAAGGGATGGAGTAGGGGAAGGGGTTGAATACAAAGGGATAGCATGAGAGAACTTTGGGGGTGAAAAACACAGCTCTGTATGGTACTGTGGGTATGGATGCATGACCATAAAGTCAAAACCCATAGAACTGTACACCACAAAGAGTGAATTTTACTCTGCAAATTTTAAAAATCAATCAGGATGCTGGGGAACTCAGATGGAATGCAGTGAAAAATGAATCTCACTGTATTACAAACATGTGACCTAACCATACAGAAGGGTTGGGGATGAAAGGTCCTGACCTAAGTTACTTTGGAAGACAGTGATTTGACGGGATACTGTAGAACTAAAGTACTGGACACAAACACTGTACTCTAGGTGGTAAATTTGTTTTTCATAAGGGTATGGATTAGCAATTCTGAAACTAGTTGACACAGTAAATATATTGTAGCTAACTGGAGTTAAGTTTCTCACTGTTGGTGAAAGAAGTTACAAATAAACAAAAGGAGAATGCTAGAATAAACTCTGTGGTGCTGAATTGGAGTTCGAAGTATCAGTATGAATCCATGTCTCTTTTAATATATCTATCCAAATAGATAGATAGACTGATATATAGATGGATAGATTGATAGACAGATGTGTCTACCTGAGTTTATATTCATGCATACATTTCCAAGCTCTGCTGAGAGGGTCCAGAAGCAGTGACACTCTGGTATTAATGAGCACACCTAGCTCCCAGATCTTGTTTTCTAAATATCATTCTCCAATAAAATAAAGCAGATTTTCTTGGAGAAATGGCTAATTCTAGGGCTGGAGATGGAAAATACAAGATGAGCCTGGATCATCTTGTAGTGCCAGAAAGTAGGAAAGTGCTTTCAAAAAAAAAAACACACAGAAAATGATGGGACGTGTCAAAAGGAATCAATCTGAAAGACTTTCCAATGACTCAAGCTGGAAAACTCTGAGCAACAAAATAAATAATGGTAGCATTGGATAATTACTCAGAGAATAAAATAAATATCCACGAGGCTATACTGATATAAAAAAGATTAAACAAGAAAGGAAGGGAAGGAAGAAAGAAAAAAGGGGAAAAAAAAGAATGAGAGAATGAGAAAAAGAAAGGAAGAAGGAAGGGGGGGAGAAATCTTGCTCACAGAATTCCAAATAATAAAAGCGCTAGATAGCATGAAATAGAAAATCGCCACTTTAACACTACAGTAATAATTACTTTTGGAAAGAATGACTGATGAACGCAAAAACTGTGGATGAAACTTAAAGAAGAAACAGTACATTTGCAGAGTCTCAAAGCATTTCCTTTCCAAACACTTAACTTGTTTCTCTTATTTCTTTTTTTTATGATTCTATTTATTTATTTATTTTCCCCCCAAAGCCCCAGTAGATAGTTGTATGTCATAGCTGCATATCCTTCTAGTTGCTGTATGTGGGACACGGCCTCAGCATGGCTGGAGAAGTGGTGCATCGGTGTGTGCCAGGGATCCGAACCCAGGCCACGAGCAGCGGAGCACATGCACTTAACCTCTAAGCCACGGGGCCGGCCCCTCTTATTTCTTTAAAATATCTATGACTACCTAAAGCAAAAACTATAACACTGTGTTGTGGGATTTATAACATGAGTAGATGTAAAATTTATGACAGCAATAGCACAAAGGACAGAGGTAAATGGAACTGTTCTGTAGCAAGGCTTCCATATTTTACATTGATTAAACTGGTGAACTATTAAGTCTAGGTAGGATGTGATATCTTAAAGATGCATATTGTAATCTGGACCACCCAGTAAGAACGTAAAGGTGTGTCATTTAAATGCTAATAAAGGAATTAAACAGCATGCCAAAAAACGTTTTTTGTTTTTTTTTAAAGATTTTATTTATTTATATTTTCCCCCTAAAGCCCCAGTAGATAGTTGTATGTCACAGCTGCACATCCTTCTAGTTGCTGTATGTGGGACGCGGCCTCAGCATAGCCGGAGAAGCGGCGCATCGGTGCGCGCCCGGGAGCCGAACCCGGGCTGCCAGCAGCGGAGCGCGAGCACTCAACCGCTAAGGAACAGTAAGGAGTTTTCTGGGGGTGATGGAAATATCCTATTCTTAAAGGGATGAAAGTTATATGGGCATGTTTATTTGCCAAAACTGTACGGTTGAGATTTGTGCCTTTCAGTGTGCATACATCTTACTCACCACACATGCACAAAGGCTTAAAAGAATAATAAAGTGAGGTGGGAATGGGATGGAGTGTGGATGAAACAAAAATGGCAGATGATTAGTAGTTGTTGAAACTGGGTGACGGGCCTACTGTGCTATTTTGTTTATTTTGTATATTGTTTAAATTGTTCTGTAATAAAACACTTGTATAAGAAGACAAACTTGACATACAGTGTTCGCTGGTAAGATATCAGTTACCTTTGGGGAGGAAATAGGGAGAAAGGGATTGTCGGGGCCTGAGTAAAGCTGGTGCTAGTTGTTTGTCACACAAGTGTGTTCACTTTTTAATAATTCTTTGTGATTTACGTGGATGACTTCTGCATATATTTCTGTACGCATGTTATATGTCAATAATCATTTTAAATCCTGCATATTTGCACAAAGATACTAACTCAATATCTCAGAATAACAGCAGTGTTTTGTTTTAAAGTGGAACACATTCACTCATGACACCATTAGATGGATTTTAATACTTCCAAGTATCTATTAATGCCCTCATCCTTGCATGGTCCCTTGGGTCTTTCCATTTTTGCCTCAGTTTTGTAAGTGGCATGGATTTGAGATTTCATGATGTCATCTTTCTCCAGCAAGGTCCACCCCCACCACGATGCTCACCAAGGCCTCGAGACCTAGCACAGTGCCGTGTTCACAGCATGCACTCAAGACCTGTGGGACTGGGTTGGAAGGAACAAAATGAGGAGCACACGATGTTCGTAACTTAAGTCTAGGTGTCATATTGTGACTTAGGAAATTGGTATAGTTTTTCGATAGATTTGCTATGCCTTCTAGATTTTCCTATTTAAAACAATGGGAAATAGGGTCTCAGAGTTCTTTCTCAGAGAAAGTCTGACATTTCAGGCACAGATTACTGACAATTATTAATGGTATATGACTTTCCCACCTCATCTTAGTGTCAAGTTTTTAATTCCTTACCTTGGAAATGACCTAACTTTGCTTCTTCCAAATCTTGTAGTAATACTGGTGCCCCAGAAAGTCAGGCCACGGATATTCTGCTGTTGTGCGTTCTCCCTGGAAAGAAGTGGAGCTGTGCATCCACCAGTCTAAGAAGCGTGTGGTGCTGTAGTATTTGGAGTCAATCAGAAAAGCTAAATGGAAAAACGACTTCAGAGAATTATCACCATAACCCCCCACAGCAACAAATTATTTTGCTTAATTATTTTGTGATTCTGCGGGTATATTTAAACAGGAATATTAAAACTAGTTCCCAAGGAGCCAGCCCTATACTAGAGCAGAAATTGCATATTACCTTCCTGCACAAACTTGCCTAACACTGTGGGAAGGACCAATGGGAAGTTTCGGTGTTGTTGCCTATGTTAACGAGGCCAAGAGGTCCACACTCGGATAAGAAAGTCCAGTGAACCAGCCTGTGTGCAGCGTGGAAATAGGGGCATGCATGTGTTCCCCTGAAGTGGCTTAGGGGTCACTTACCAGTGCACCTGAGTTTCCTGTCTGTATAATGCAGGTATTGGGGCTGTCCAATGTGATGTTTTCTCCTTTTTATGACATGGCTCAGGGCAGTCCTTCTAAGACTCCTGACCAAGGTATGGGCCCTTCAGGCAGATTGGGTCCAAAGGGAGGATCTCTGCAGCGACCCTGACCACGGGTTCCAGAGGGAGGATCATGGCAGCTTGGAGAGATAGGGGGGATGGTAGGACAGGTGGCATTGAAAAGGCAAATTCCAGGATCCCAGGCACCCGATATTTCCATTTTAGATATTGAATTTACATTTCAAATACTGGCCAGGGGGCTTCCACCAGGGCTGCAGGCAACCTCAGCAATAGCCAGGTTGGTGAGCCCCACCCCTACCTGAGTCCCGGCCTCAAGGGATGCAGCCCAACCACACTGCGCATACTCTGGGGGGGTGGGCAGGTCATGGAGATTGGGCGTGGTATACAGAACAGGTGGGGAAGAGGGTGGGATGGAGAAGCAGAGGGGTGGGGCCCAGGGGCCGAAGGACAAGGCAAGAGTTGGGGCCACGAGCTGTGCATGCTGGGAGCTTTTCTCTCTTAACCGCTCCCAGCTGGCAACCTGTAGGGCTGCAGGACTAGAACGCCCAGGATGCTCTGGGCACAGGGCGGTGCCTGGCCCTGGGAGGAGGAGCAGGGTGGTGTGAGCTTGGCCGAGGGCCAAACCATTGACTCAGGACTCAGGTCCTGCACCCGCTCCATGTGGACTGATTCCCAGAGGGGTGTGATGAGACGAAAATTACCAGGGAGTTAGGAGGGTGTGGCGGCTGCATGGGAAGCCGCGGGCCTGCAGCGTGCAACTGCTTTTGTCCAAAATTGAAGCCCAGACTGGCGCCTCTTCCCCACCGCCTCCCTCCTTTGCTTGATTCCTCCTCCCCCCTGTGTACCTGTGGGTCCTTCCACAGCCTCCTACCTAATCCAGGGCCAGGTGTTTCTCTAAACTGCTTATGGGAACTGGTTAGACATTCCAGAAACTTTCCACTTTGCCTGCTGCCCTCTGCCTTCTCCAGCCAAAGTGCCATCATTTCATCAGCTTTTGGGAGAAATTCACCCTTGTGGTCCCTCTTGGATGCACAACTTTGGAGTTTTGCAAAGTGGTAACATTGGCTGTTGCTTGCCTTTTTCACAGATGTGGAAGTTAAAGCATCCGTGAGGTTAATCATTGGTTTCCCCAGGATCTGCTAAGGGCAGAGGAGAACAACACAATTCCCAGGCAAGTATCTAGTAGGCCGTTTTCACTAACCTATTCCAGTGCAGAGGCCTCCAAAACAGCATCGTTAGGATGAGAATAGCTTAAGCATTTTGCCCTTCAGATTGATCACCTAATCTCAGCTCAGGCCTGAGTGGCCAGTCTCTCAGGGACATAAGTGATGACTCTGATCCCTCAGGAAGAGACCGGTGGTCCGGCTTTGGGAGAGGCATGTTCATGGTAGACAACACCTGGGCAGCATTTGAAACCCGTCAGCTTTAACATCTCTGCTTTGGATTCCGGCAAGGTTCCAGGATAAACATGCCCAGGGATAGTCAGATGTAACGTATTCTTTAAAAATTGATTACAGCAGTGAAAGGAACAGAGCATAAAATATCCTGATTATTTGCAAAAGATGAAATGCAAGCAAGACCTTCTTGTTAATTTTTTAATGCTCATTCTCTTGGCTGTATTGTACGCTTGAATGCATAAAAAAAAATTTGAATTGAAAAGTTATCTTTTCCTGAGATTGGTAAATTAACTTAAAAGTCTTATTGAAACCTGTGGAGGAATGGTTAGCAGCTTTCACGATTTATGTCCTCCCTAAAACTTTGGGTGTTGATCTCCATGAAAAAAAGTCCTTGTTTATATTACACATCCCAATAGGTTACATTTCCAATTCCTGAATGTGGGGTATTATCAAAACAACTGAATAAGCTGGTCATGGAAACTGGACCCTGTCACTATGTGAAGAATTTGCCTCGCTATGAATTAATGACATGAATTCTTTAACATTTTTTTAAAGAACGGACGAGAAACTCTGCAGTATCTCTGAATGTGGCAAGACAGGGAATTCTCGTTGGACCACATCCTCGGGTCCTTCTCTCGTGTTCAATAGACCCGGGTGATAGTCCGTGTTGTCAGGTGCAACGCCGCTCCCCCAGCCCCCAGTGTTCCATCCTACTCTGGCCTGTGACCTCTTCAGGGGGTTCTGATGACACTCCTCCACAAGGGTTGGAAGGAGACATTGTAACATGAGGATATTCATCATCTTGAAACAAGGATTAATGGAGAGGAATGTCTCGGGGTCTGTGTGCCCCGATGCAACTGCTGTTGGGTTGTGGCTGCAGTGACCACTGTGCTCCCAGCAGTCCCCACAATGGCTCTCTCAGACGTTTGATCTCCTGGTGCAACCACAGAAGCTGTTGACAGAGCTGAGCGCTCGTGGTTCAGTGTCTTCCGTCAGATTTTGTGGCTCTGACCCTCCTATGCTCGCCCCCTTCCCATTCCTATCTGCTGAGTTGATTGCTTTGTAGTTGTTTCCTAGGAGCCACTGTGTGTAACTGGATTTCACAGTGTCTTTAGGGACCCACCCTCACTACACGAGTCACTGTACAACAGCGACTTATCCTGGTGTAGCCCGTGTTCATCGTCTCCAGTGGAGCTGTGAAGAACCCTGCTTTCTCGGAGCTCCTCTCATTCTCATGCTGCTGGGGCTGCTTACGAAGTTGAGCATCCCGTCTTTGGTCTCATTAACATTATTCTTTTCATCGATTATTTTGAAGTCGGATATGACTTTGTTAATAATGTGACACTGGCTGTCACAGGAACTTTTATGTATCTTCCCCAACAGCTCTGTGAAGTAGACCTGTGATCCACACATTACAGGGGGGACACGGAAGCTCAGAGAGATGGAGTAGCTTCCTTCACTTCACAGTTTCTTGGTACATTTTGTGTCTCCACCTGGAGCTCCGCCTCTCAGGTGTGTGCACTTAGCTGGTGTTCCACTTTATGCCTCTCTGCCAGCCTCCCCAAAGGCACACGCTCCATCCTGAGTCCATTGTCTGCTTGATGGCAGTCACCCTGCACAAACAGGCTCCGTGCAGGGAGTGGACTAGCGGGCATGGTCCTCCGGCTTACCCTGGGCAGGTTCTAGGTTCATGGCGAGAGCTGAAGCAGTGGAAGATACTGACCGTCACTCACCTGGAAGGTATCTTATGGAGAAATACTCCACTGACTTTTTGCAGGTGTCATGTCTTCTTTGTCTTCATTGCTCCTCTGGGCTTTCTTCTACAGTCCATGCTGTGCAGTAACATAGAGAACAGAGACTGGTGAACATCATACTGTTGCCCTGCACCAAAGGGTCACATCACTCATTTTTCTAACTATGAAACAAGTACACACTGTAAAAAAAGTCAAATTGCACTGATCTATGTAGAGTAAAGTGAAACATTCCCCTTTCATCCCCTTCCCTGAAAACTCACTCTCCTACTCAGAAGGAACTATTGTTAAGAGGTTGTGACTTATTCTTCTGGAAATTTCCTATGAATTTGTAAATACACAAAGTTTTTTTTTAAACATAAATTACATAACTACATCGTTTTTCAATTTGTTGTTTCCCAAGCCATATATCATAGACCTCTCTCCTTATCAGTGCACATCATTTTAACTTACCTTTTTAGAAGTTTTAGAGGTATTCCAAAGAATAGGCATACCATGATCTGTTTATATCTTCTTTGATAGCAAAGGGATTACATCCAGTTTCACTATTATACATAATGCTGCTATAAGATCCTTGTGTGGAATTTATTACACTGCTTTCAACTCCTCGATTTGCTTTGTTTCCTTTTAGTCAGAGACTATGATATATTTGTAACAATTTTGTGGTAATTATTTTATAGGGAAATTAATTTTATCACTGAATAAGGACATGTATGGGGAAGCTGCACTTCAAGGTCATCCATCTCAGTATTCTGGAGAAAAATCATGAAACTTAGAAGGTATTATGGTTGCTCCATCACATTCTAACAAGTCATGTTAACAATTTAAAGTTGAATCTTTGAATAGCCTCTACTCTTTCTGTTCAAATGAAGGATGACGTTTTCTTGTCTTGAAAACTTCTGACTCCAGGGGCTCTCAGTTGTGCTTCAGAGAGTGTAAGATATTGGTGTTGTATTTATTTCTCTTCACCTATAGGCTGCATCTTCTAAAGATCATAGAATTGAACATGGTCCAATCGATATATATGATTTGGTTCAAAAATTCAAAGTAATGAACCCAAGATAGGAATCTATAACTTTGGTTCTTAATAAAGAATTTCCTTTGATATCCTTAAGTCCCTGTCATTACTTGTAAAACCTCACCTATGGGTGAAGAGATGTGGTTCTGCTGGCAATGTCTGGCTTGAACATCCATAGTTGATCCTGCCACATCTGTAGGTAGATTAGACTTGACCTCTTGATGACCTCTGCCCTTGGTCTTTGAGCTGGGAAAAATAAGAATTTAAAAAAGTTGCAGTTATTAGCACTCAATACTAGAAACGCCCATTAAAGAGTGTGTTTGGTTTGGTAAACCAAAGGGAGTATAAGCAGAACAAAGTCTTTAATATCTATAAAATTTCAAAAAATTCTAATTTTTAAAAATATAACTCTAGTTTTGCCACACTGCAAACTGTGTATATATGAATGAAGTATCCCTCTGTCCATTTCTTCAGTTGTTTCCATTGATTTGATGGATTTATCTTCTAACCCGGATTCCAAATGTGAAAGAACATCTTGGTCCTTCAAAGAAAAGAAACCATTGAAATATAATTTTCTTTTAGCTCGGCATCCCACAGGTTTGAGGAATAAATGATCATGTAATGATACAATGATTTTGAAACCTAATTGTTAATTAGGGGGGTGTAAGAGATGATTGAATGGTGGTTCATCCCTATGGTCAGGGGTATTGTACACATGGACGTGTAAACACGATTCAGGAAGCTGCTTCAGCTCCGTGACATCCCTAAGAACCACAGTGCAGGAGGATCTAGGTACACAGCCGTCTGCCTCGATCTCCTGGGTTACATGTATATCCAGGGGTCTTGACAGTGGCTTCAGAGCAGCTAACTTTTATCTATTTCTCCCTTTCCTTATCTCCAGTTTATCTCAAACAGTCCTGACTACCATATTTTAAAGTAAGAACAATTGTAGTTATCTACATGAGTTTCTTGTTCATTATTGCAGAGTAATAATCAAGGATACCGTTAAATATCATTTAATTGACCTTATTAAATTTGTTTTACCTTATAATTGATTAGAACACTGCGTTTAGTTCGGCGTTTGATATTCACCAAGCGTGTTAATCTGCTTACAACTGCTATGTGCCTCATTCCTCTTAGAAGTGTATCTTTGGCCCATCACAAGATTTTAATGGCTCAAATCATCATAAATTAAGATAATGTACTGTCTTTTGGATGATAGGGAGGCATATGGGTCCATTTTGGAAATATGCCCATCTGTCTTTGCTCCCCATGGGAAGTTTCTGGTCACTAGGTCTCCAGGTGGCTTGCACAAGCCCTAGGTCTGTAATAGCTTGGTGCCTCTCCTCCTAATTGGGGTAGAAATAAAGGAGATTAGAGAGACTTATTAAAGTTTTGGTTGCATGAAGTCTTCTATGAAGACCATCCATGCATATTGTTCTGGATAGCTCTCTGTTCCTAAGACTACTAGTTATTTTAAGGGCTTGTCGGGAACTGTGAAAGGTCTGATATTTTACCTTACCTGCAAGCTAATAAGTTAGCCTACAATGGTTTAGCAGATGCTGACAAAAGACACAAGACCCATGGGTCAGAGACAAAGGACTCAATGACACAGCAATAGCAGTGGCCAGAGTATCATCATCTGCACCGGCTCACTAAATCTCACTTCCTACAGGGTGATACACAGTGGGCCAGGTGACATGCAGAGGGTTGCAAGATCTCAGAGCCTAAGGAACTCAAATCTTTGATAAGGGGCAGGATGTCTGCTAACCTTTGTCCTGGAGGGTGTTATTTTTATTATACTGGGCAGTAAGCAAGCCTGCCCTTTGTTCTAGAGTAGGCCACTATTTCTATCTCCCAAGGCTGACAGCTCTACACACATCCTTGAAAAGATAACCTGGTCTTACTGATTTTCAAAGATAAGCTTGAATGAGACTTGATCATCATTCAGTTCTTCTGTTTCCTTTATTGAGATTGTGCAAACATGCTCTTTTCTCTGTAAAGTTCACTAACTTTATTCATACATAAGGGATGCTGTTGGTTTTATTTATTAAGTTGAAATTGTCTTATTAGAGCAAATGATGAAACTGTTATGGGTTGGATCTGAAAGTATGATTTCCAGGAAAAATGTGAAAGAAGATTAGTGCGCACAGAACTTTGCCACAAAGAGCTGATAGCAACTTAAATGATTTTAATTTGAATACTGTTTTATACAACTTTCTTCCATTTACTTCATCCTCTCTGCTTCCTTTAACTCTCATATGGGAATGGGGCACTTTCAGGGATTCACTGAACTCATTTACAATATTCAAATGGTTTTGTCTGTTGCGGTTTTTTTTATTGAGGTAAAGTTGACATACAACATTATCTCAGTTTCATGGGTACAACGTAATGATTCAATGTTTGAGTATATATTGAAATGATCACCACAATAAGTCCAGTTAACATTCGTCTATACATAGTTACAAATATTTTTCTCTTGTTATGAGGACATGGCATATTTCAAGGTGCAGAAGAATCAACGATGGTGTCATATTTTTCTATATACAGCTTGATGAATTTGGACATAAGTATACACCCTTGAGACTGTCATCACCATCAAGACCACAAACAAATTCATCACCTTCCAAAGTTTTCTCTCACCTCCTTTATTACTATCATTCTGTGGTAAGAACTCTTAGTATCTACTCAAGTAGTAAATGTGATGTATGCAATAGACTTTTGTTAGCTGAAGGCACTACGCAATATCCTACATCTCCAGAACTTATTTATCTTGATAACTGAAACTTTGTATCCTTTGATAATCAGCTCCCCATTTCCCCATCCCTCCAGCCCCTGGCAACCACCATTCTAGCCTCTGCTTGTATGAGTTTGACAATTTTACATTCCACATATAAGTATTTGCCTTTCTCTGTCTGTCTTATTTCACTTAGCATAATATCTTCTAGGTCCCTCATGTTGTCAAAAATGGCAGGAATTCCTTCTTTTTTCAAGGTTGACGAATATTCCATTTCTTTATCCATTCATCCATCAATGACGTTTAGGTTACTTCCATATCTTCGCTATTGTGAATTAGCTGCAATGAACATTAGAGTACAGATATCTCTTTGAGACCCTGATTTCAATTCCTGTGGGTATACACCAGAAGTGGGATTGCTGGATCATATGCTAGTTTTCTTTTTTGCAGGAACCTCCATACTGTTTTCCATAATGGCTGTACTAGTTTATATTCCCACAAGGTTTCCTTTTCTCCACATCTTCACCAATATTTGTCATCTTTAGTTTTTTTGATTATCGCCATCTTAACAAGTGTGAAGTGATACCTCATTGTGGTTTTGATTTGCATTCCCTGATGATTAACGATGCCAAACACCTTTTCATACACCTGTTGGCCACTTGTATATCTTCATTGGAAAAAGTCTATTATGATCTCTTGCCCACATTTTAAATTGACTTGTCTTTTTGTTATTGAGCCAACAGAAAAAAAGGAGAACAAAATTTCCAGGCGTTATGGGTGCTTCCCAGTTGATGCAGACAGTTTTGTGTTTACAGTGGTACCAAAAGGTCATGTTTCGTGCTTTTTCTTCAGCTTGTTATAAGACCAGCAGTAGCTGCGGCATGGCAGATAATCGGGATCTTCTGGGTTTGGAGGTTTACAAAATAAATGAGTGGTAAGGAATTTTTTATATTTCCAAGGAAATTATTGTGATCGTAGTCCACGGAATCCAGGATTAGATAGGTGTAGGAGGAAATTAAGGTGAGGATTGGTGATCTGGCATTACTTCTGATCTTGAGGGACAGGTATCTACTGTATGAGTGTTTGAATAAAAATATTAGGGAACAGGAATTTGTGGTGGGTGAATATGTTTTCTGAATTATTTACTTTTGAACATAACCACTAGGATTATGTGAACATCTGGGAGATTGGAGGAAGTCGTTAACAGGAGGTGGTTGATAATATCACTATTGATTTAACCTCTATGAACAACAAGTGGTCAATGGATTAAGCAAATGAGTAGACAGAAAACACAGAAATGGTAAGATTTGGGTTTTAGTAAGGACTGGGGACTGACTGTCCTGAGTGGGAGTGCCAGGACTTGTGCGGTTGAGAGTGACAAGGACAAGAAGAGAATAGAATCACACTCAAACAAGGAGGGGGTGTTAACAGGATGGAGGAGGAGAAATGATCTGGAGTAGCCTTGAATTTTGACCTTGAGCTTTCTGTTCTTGATGCAAATCTGCCTGATGACATCCCAGGACACAGGTCAGATCTATCCCCAGAGGATAGAGAGGGGGTGGAAGTAAAAACAGCCAGGATAATTGTCCTAAAAAGGCAGGCTTCTTTTATCATTTGACCCACTTTCATGATTGGTTTTTGTAGGATAAGAGGAAAAGAAGGATGATAAGAAGGATGACAGTCACGTCTTCGCAGAGGAAGCAGCATAACTGTGAAAACCAGTCCAAACCATAGCCTGGTTTAAGCATCTCCATGCCTTTGAGGATGTCCAGTGACATATTCAAGAGGACGATGACTAGAATGCCATCACATGCTGGCAATGATGGGTCTCTGGGAGGATTCCTTGGACCAGCCCCACCAAGTCTGCTGGGCCGAGAGACCGCAAGGACTCCAGGCCTGCAGTAGTGCAGGACAACTCGTAAGTCCTTTCAATCTGGCCAAAGCATTGCAAAAACTTGCACCTAGTCACACAGGTGAATCCCTGCCAGGTGTGCTCGCAGGTGGTCTGCATTCCAGGTCCCTTGAGCACTCCTGCTGGCCTTCAGATTTGGCAGAGATGATTCCAGGAGCTGCTATGGGCATTCCACAGCTCGACTGCCAACAATTTCTGACGACTGAAGAAGGTATCAGGAAGGAGGAAAGGGCAGTGAAGAGCACAGGAGCGATACTGGTGATAGCACTGATGGCGGACAGACTTGCTAGTGAGGCAGAGAAAGTGAGGGGCCAAGAAGGCCATCCTGACAGCAGATGAAATGGAGCAGGTACCTCAGTGAGGTCTCATGGCTGCGTCCCTAATGTTTCCTTGCTTTGAGCTCTTGAACTTTTAAAATATACCAATACTTTTCTTGTATTAAACTCTGCTGCGTGACATAGAAAATATAGATAGAGGTTTCTTTCTGAGGTGAGAGGTTGAGTTGCAGGTGAGGAGAGAAAGATCTTCCTTTTTCATGCTGTTTTCTCATTTTCCTTTACTATGTACAATATTTATTTGTATTTTAAAGTCAGCAGCCAGTTATCAACGTCACGGGATGATTCAGCTTTTCCCATCACAGTCACAGTAAAACCTACATAAAGTGGATTATTCTTTTTGTGTAATATTCCAATAGACTCCAAAATATTATTTCAAATCACTTTTGTGTCTATGTTCTCAAATTAGATATTTACTTCTAGGTCTCCATTTTTCTGTTCTCTGTTGCATGCCAATTCAGAGTTGCATCTAAGGAAATACCAGATTTCCCACAGTTTTTTAGATCCATATGTGTTGGAAATGTGATTCATGGAAATGGACATGGCAGTTGGGGGATCGTGCTATTACCGAAAGAGAACTTTTCAGCATCAGTAATGCTGAAAGAAACCACTGCTTGTTGGGATTTAGTTGTCTATTTGAGGGATCAAGCTTTCACTGTTGGCACTTCTCTTTCTCTTTGGAGGGAAAGTACGGCCTTCCCAGTATTTCCATTACCAAATCACTTTCCTGGGTGGCTGTGCCATGTCAGGAAGGTCTTGAGATGACGGGAACCAGGGTTCATCCTCAACTTCTGGCTGTTCTGACAAGGCTTCCCTGGCAGAGTGCAGCCTGTGTGTCTGGGTGACACTTGCAGCCATCAGAAAGTAGGGGATACCTCACAAGTGCCAAGCGATTCATCTGTCCCTTGTCTTACAGGGTGTTCCCAAGTGATGAGGTTCAAAATGCCACTTGGTAACCATTTGAAATCTCCTAGTCATGGGGTGGGTTCTCTGTGTGAGCTCAGAGCAGTGTCTATTCAGCACCAGATGGGAAGCATTTCAGTATTTTAATTGATAAGGCTGTGTTCATGCACGTCCATGGACCATCAGTTCAGTGGCATTCCCTGCTGGAGCCCCCCACACCCCTGTCATACCTCATCTTTCAAAGCTCCAAACAGTCTTCACACCCAGGAGGTTGTGGTAATGTAACCACAGCACAGGATTGGGGAAAAAAACACAACCACCCAGGGGTGACACATTTTAAGGGCTTGGGCCCAATTGCCCCATTTGGACGAGTTGGTAACACCAACACTTAGTATGTAAACTGGAGGATTGTCCAAGATCACGGACCTAAGAACGACACGGGCTCAGATGTCACCTTGGACAGCAAGGGCCAGTGTAGAGTCACTCACTGGCCAGGATTATGGTCCCTTATACTGTCAAAGTAGAGCTCACCGGGGATCCTCTGGCCAAGCCAGAGAGGAGGCTTGGGACCTTCTAGGGAATTTCTGCCCTAAAGGGAATTGCTTAAGGAAGGCAGGGGTGCTGAAAATCCTAGTTCACAGGGAGCAGTCATGTTTATGGAACGAGGCCCAGCAGTAGCCTTAAAAGCTGCATCACAAATCTTTCCGCCTGGATACAAAACAAGCAGGAAAAGGAATTCAGAGTCTTGGACAAGGATCACAGCAGGATTCAAATCCAGGTCAGGGGTGAACAGGGAGCCCCTAGAGGGGCCTCAGGAGCTAGATCCTTCCTGTCTTTAGTCCATTTGCAAATGAGCTTCCTTGGGCCTTGTCCTCTCCAAGTGCACGTTTTGATCTTTTTACATTGTTTTCCCCACTTAGAGCTGATACAATTCCAGAGATTGAACTAGAAAACTACAAGTTCCTAAAATTTAGTCAAAAGAAATCTCAACAAGAGAAGCAGAAAATGTTCCCTGTTCCTCAAGAATGTAGAAAGGCAGCCCCTGCCTGTGGCACGACATGGTCCTGGGTAGTGCTGTTTTAAAGACACCCACATTTCAGTGGTTGTTGCTCTGCCTGTGAAAGTACCTTCAACATTTAAATCCCAAGAGAATGGGCGGGGGGCCATGTCTGCTCCCGGAGGAGTTGAATGATACTGAAATGAACTGGTCTTCGGAATTAGGGGGATTTGGGGGTGTCCCCACTAGCCAGGGAAGGGGCTGGCCCTTCTCCCTTCTCCCACATACAATAAGCTGATGACCCGGAAGAGTTCGTGATTCAAGGAGAAATGTGAGATTCAGTGTCTCACTTACATGCCTACAGAAAGCGAGAGAACCACACCACAACTCCCAGACTGTAAAGGGAACAGGACTTTAATATAATATTCAAATATGGCATTTATTGTTTACAACAAATAACTACTGCCCCTCCACAATGTGTGACAGGATCTCTGGACTGGCCAACAGGGAGAGTCCACCCCTGCCCTCACCCAACTCCTGCCCGGCCTCACCTATCACTCTCGTTGAGCAGCTCCATGTCCTGGAACCAGGCCCCAAATCGCTCCTCGGGCTCTAGGTTGTAATTCTTTGTGGCCACCTGGAGCAGCAGGATCTCCCTCATGACTGGGTATTCCTGGGACCAGAGGGAATGAGAGGCTGAAGTTAGGGCCTGGGTGAGGGATGCTGCATGGGCCTTGTCGGGTGTCAGGGGTGGGGCAGGGACCAGTCCTGGGAACTGTCCTTCCCTCCAGTTCCTACCAGGTTTTACCTGTTCTCAGAATGGGAATAAGCAGCGCCTCCTCCAGGATTTTCTCCTTGATGCCATCCTCCCCTCAACCCACCTGCCAACTGGATGGGTCTCCCACTTCTCTGTTATCAAACTCGTCCACTCAATGTAAGATACAGGGGGTGGAGCCAGGGACTGTTCTGTCCAGAGGGTCTCTGAATTCCTCCTCCTTCCCCTCCCCTGAAGGGGGTGCGGCAGCTGTTCACTTCAGTCCTCTTGTCAGGTTGATCTCATTCTCCTGGAAGGCAGACAGCCAGAGTCCATCAGACAGAGCCCCCTAGCCTGACTAGCCCCCTATGCCCACCCCTTCTCATGTTGCACTACTGCCAGGTCCCCAGAGGGGGCCGGGCATGCAGAGAAAACAGGACTTGGACCTAGGCCTGGCTCTGGGATCCAGAGAAGGGGGACATGGGGGAGAGGCTAAGGGACGTGGCAGCACAACCCTCTCTGATGACAGACTTGGAGTCTGAGGCCTCAGGCAGAGGGGACTGCTCAGCCACTTATGTGCTGCCTGACTTGGAGGGGCCCGAATCCTCTCTCCCTCCACGGGCAGCATGGGAGGGAGAGGCTGAGTCCAGCTCAGATAAAACCTCACGCAGCTGTGCCGTCAGGCAGCTCTGAGCTTCCCCAGCCTGGGGAACCGGAATGGGTGTCTCAGGTGGAACCTCTGTTCACTCATCCCTAAGATGTGCCTGATGCCCCAGCTCCCAGAGGCAGCTGTGAGGCTCTCAGGAGAGATGTACCAAGTGCTGAGAGCTCAGAGCTCAGTTCAGGGGCTCCCACATCCCAATGCTCAGGATCCTGGGCCTCAATGCTTGGTCCTCAGGTGCACCCACCTCGAGATTATCACCCATCAGCATGTGCAGCATCAGCAGGTGACCAAGGACAGTGCCAATATAGGGGATGACACTCTGTGACATCAGAGTGTGGGTGGGATGAGTCCTTGCTCTCAAGTCGGCCCCCTGCAGACCCTCCCCTGAAAAGTCCTCACCCTCAGCCTCCTGGCCCACCCCAGGGTTCCCACGGGGAGCAGCCTAGGACCCTTAGCAGCCTCCCCTCAATTCCTCCTCCCTTCACACCCCAAGAACACCACACTCCTCCTCCTCACCTCCCAGGGGAGGCTTCTGGCAAATCACAGGGTATGCGGTCCCTGGTCCTCCCCACAACAACCATCCTGCACCAGATCTCCCAGGCCCTCCTCCTGGTCACTTCTACTGGGGGATTCAGGCACTGTGGCAGCAAGAGGAAGGACCGTCCTCTCTTGATTTGAGGCCTCCAGCTGGGAGGGCAGAGCCCCTCCCCCACAGGCACACTCACCTGCTGCTGCTGCTGCTTCTCCTGCACTCTATTGGGGCTGATCTGCGGGGGGGTAAACGTGGAGGGCCCCTCCTGCCAGGGTCGAGGAGAGTGTCAACGGGCCATACTCCCCTCACCCCATTTCTCTCCAGCACCACTGGCCTCCGAACCTGGACATCTGACTCGAGTCAACTGGTACCAATGCCAATACATCCTCCAAGATGTTGTGATTCTAGAACAAGCCCAGCTCCAACTTTCACTCTGGGTGTGAGCTTGGGCTTTCTGTCTGGCCTCCCTGAGCCTGTTTTCTCATATGGAAGGTGTGAGAACTCCAGCTACCTCACAAGTACTCCTGATGACTCAGTGTCACATGACTGTCATCATTGTGCTCGCCCTCACCCCTCCAGGTGGAGCAGGCAGAAAGCTCCCACAGTCCTGTCCACCCTCTTAACTCATCACCACCCTGTGAGGCCTGCACCACACAATCACCATCCCTCCCTTCCCTGATGAGGAGACAGAGACCCAAACAGGGGCAGTGAGTTGCTCAGGGGCCCAAAGAGGAGAGGCCGCTTGCCCCTCCCAGCCAGATGCCCTGTTCCCACATCCTCACCTAACCCGCAGCCCCACCACTGACAACAGTCCTGTCCTCTGAGCTCTCACAGCTTGGTCCTGGGCCGAGCAGTGGAGAGGACGGGGTGTCTTGGGCGTCTGGTTGCATGGCTCCTGCCTGCCCCAGTCTCGTGGAGTGTCTGGCCCCCAGGCTTGGCCAGAGGCCATGCCAAAGCCTTCTCCTCACCAAGGAACCCCTCAGGACATTCCCCTGCCCTGAACTCTTTCTTTATCCACTCAGGAACTGAACCCCCAATGTGCCACCTCTGATCCACAGGGAAGGTGGTGACAGGACGCTTTGCTTCCTCATTTACGTGAAGCTCCTAACGTCCTTTCAGCAGGATCCACTAAGAATCCATGAGTTACCTAGATGCTTCTCATAAGCCCCTGGGGGCATATGTCATTGCCAACCAGGCACTCAGATGAGACTCTTGTGGTTGACTCGAGTGACTGCTCTAAGGGTCCGGGGGTGGTCCCCGAAAGCACACACATCTGTCTCTGGTCCAGCCGTTCAGGCCCAAGGATGAGCAGCCTGTTTGTCCACCTGGACCATGGGAATCCTCTGCCATGCATGTCCCTGGGACAGGCAGGGTGTCCTCCCCTTGGAGACGTGGTGAAGACAGAAGGAGCAGCAGGGGCCTGGCTTCCTGAGGACAGGTTAAGGCTGAGGGCTAAACCCACCGCAACAGCTTGGAAGAAGCTACATCCAGCAGGATGGACGTGCATGGAAGCCAGAGACCTGCTGATGGCACCAGCTCAGCAACTCCTCCTGGAACAGCCCAACCAACACCACTGTGTCCCATGACCAGGGCCTCCTGCCCAAAAATGGCACCCTGCTGCCCATGAGCTGAACAGATCCCTCTGCTTGTTAACCTGGACAAGATAGACTGGAATGTTTCAGAGAAAGTTCAAGTGAGAAACTATCAAAACCACAGCCTGCCCAGTAACACTGCCCCTCTCCCCCTTCCTCTTTTTTCCAGACCCGCAGCCTCCACTCTATCTTGGTCATCAGTTCTCTGCTCAAGGACTCATCTTGGCTATAGAGCTCCTTAAGTTTTTCAGAGCTTTACCTTAGGGGAGGGGAAAGAGGGAAGGATAAATTTAGGGATAATGTGAGGGGTCTGAGTGCAAATCCCTTTTCTTTGACAACCCAAGAGATTCAACCTGCCTGGAGGAGTGTTCTCACTGGGCTCCTCTGAGCACTAAGGTCTCATGGGACTGGGAGGGGGCTCTCCTGTTAGTCACTGGGGTCTCCACTCTCCAGCTCTACAGAGCAGCTCTGTTTTGAACACTATGAATTTCAACTGACCATAGAGTTCTGTTGCTATAAACACTTGGAAATCTCCAATGTGGCTCAACCCAATAGCTGACATTTAGGGAAACCGAGTCCTGAAGCAGAACTGGTTCACTAAGGACACCAGGAGACTTAGAGACCAACTACCCACTCCCAGGCCCTGTCCCCATCATTTGCTGCCTCCCAGGAGTTCCCGGCTGACTGAGGCACCAATGGCAGACATACAGGAGATCCCCCATCCATCCTGGTCCTCCTATGCAGAGAGGCCTACCCACAGGGAAACTTACCCCCATGTGTTCTTCAGGTGGCTTGTGGAGGTTTTCTGCAGAGCAGAGATGAAAGTGCGGGACGAGGAGAAGTTCTTCCAGATCTCACACTCCTGGGGAAGGGAAGAGAATGAGGTGTGAGGTTGGGCACTGGAGCCCCGCTTGCTCTAGCTTCAGTCCCCTTCTATTTACATCTCCCCTCCTGGATGAGACAGATTCTCAGGGAGCCCCAGAAGGACATTTAGGATTCAGAAAGTAACACTCACAAGGAGGAGGAGTTTAGCTCAACCCAGGGAAGGAGCCAGGTAGGAAGTGAGCATCCTCCCACTGGGACCTGGAGTCAAGGTCAGCGGGGCCTCTGGCAGGAAGGGCCTAGGGACTTGCAGGAGCTTAGACCACACACTTCAATCCTGGGAGCTGATAAAGGTGGAGAGGCAGTTCCCAAGTCTCCAGAGAGGGGCTCCACTGGGCCTCCCACGGTACACCTGGGCCACCTGGACCCAGTGCTCTACCACCCTCGCCCTGTACTGGGCTGTCATGCTCACGTCACCGAGGCAGGTGGTGATGACGAGGCTGGCCACCCTTCTGAACTGGTCGATGGTGGCCTGGATGGTGGGTGTCTAGTGCTCACTGCCAGGCTTATTCTTCTTGTGCCAGGTGGATCCCAGGCACTGAGAGGGCACCACCTTCCAGAAGAGCTCCTGGGGGACAGGGGAAGTGTCATCCAGCCCTGCCACAGGCCACCTCTGTGTCCACAGCCACTAAAGTCCCACACAGTTTTCACAGTTTACAGCTAGAGCTCAGGAAGCTCAGGATGTGGCCTGAGCCTTGTGAGAGTCCCTGGGTTTTCTTCTCTGTCCACCGAGGGTACCCAACACAGGATGACCCAGGGCCCAATCACGGTAGGGAAGGGAGAGGGGTATTTGCACCCAGCCCGTCCTGGCTAACTCCAAGCTCCAGATGATGGCTCAACTCTGCTCATCCCAAGGGGGCATCTGCCACCACCCTGATCTCCACTCTGGTCCCACTCTCCATTCTGATGCACATTCCCCCGTGGCAGCTACAACCACTGGCCTTGTCTGTCTCCCTTGTAGTGAAGCACACATCAGGTGTCAAGTCCTGAGGCTGTTGAGCCTCCTGAGGAGACGGCTGGGCCACCGTAGACCTGGCTGCACACACTGAGCTCCCCTCCACCACTGATGGGCCAGGCCCTGCCCAGCTTTCCATCTCTTCTACCTCATGGAGCCAGCACAGGCACTCTGTGGAGCAGGTCCTGTTAGTGTCCACCTCTACGGTCTGCATGTGGACAGCAAAGGCTTGAGGGTTCCGGGAGTTGCCCAGGTCATATGGTTGGTAAGGGGTGGAGCTGGGATTTGGGCCCAGATCATGGGAGTCTGGATCAGAACTGGGGCAACGATGGCAGAGGGAAGGCCTGTTCCACCCCGCCCTGAGAGCCCAGCTGCTCACTGCATCCATCACGGTCAACTGCTCTACCACCTGCTTAGGAGAGAAGGCCGTGAGGTTGGGCTTCTTCTCATGCTCCTTAACAGCCACAGGTGGAGACGGACTTCCCACTAGAAATGATGATCCAGGTGACTCCAGCTCAGCAGCTCCCACTCCTGCTGGAGCCAATGTTGGCCCTTGCTTTAGCTCCAACGCTGCTGATGGAGGTGACTCTGGCTCCAACGCTAGAAGGGGTGTTGTCAACAGAGCTGGAGCCAGCTCTACCTCCACCACTGCCCACTGCTCTGCTTCTGCCACTGACTGGAGCTCTGCAGCTGGCGCTACAGTGGGATAAAGAGAAAGATTCACCCACATAGCTGACTTTCCATGTGTCCTTCTGAACAAAGGAAAAATCCCACTTCCCTTCCAGGAATATCCAGCCTGCAGTCCCCCTTACCCTCTGCCTCTGCCTCAGTGGCCTCCAGAAGCTCACACCGGGCAAGGGTAAGAGGGTCATGGCAGCTCAGCTCCGAAACAGGCAAGGTTACCTGCATGTACATCCCCTTTAGCTTGAAAAAGGGACAGCCCCAGTCTGGTCACTCCCTAGTTCTGGTCCAACCTGGTCATCTCAAGGTCCTGAGTGTGGAGACCCTCTGTTCCTGTTCTCATCTCAGAGCAGCACTGGATGGTGTTTGTGGCCTCAGGCACCTTCCCCTTGCCTAGTGAGTTGGTGAAATTGAAACCATTGGGCAGCTCCTCGATGACCTTCTTACTGGAGATCTGCAAAGACTGCTCCGGAGCTGGGCCTGAAGGAATCAGGGGCTGCCTGCACACTGCCACTGGGGTCATCCCCCAAGAGAAAGTCTGCTCCTCAGTTCAGGCACAGAGGGACATCCCTGCAAAGAACTATGGTCAGGCAGGAAAAGAGATGAAACCTCTATGGCTCAGTAACATAAGAGTAGAGGAGCTCACCGTCTCATGCTGCCAGCCATGACCTGGGCTATGAACATGATAGGCCCACCACACTTCCGACACCTAACAAGCAACTCCTGCCCAGGAATGGCCTGCCCCTCATACCCTGCCTTCTCCCCTCCACACAAACACACACAGACACACACACACACACAAGATGAGGGACAAGGGGTGTGGGGCTGATCAGGTGGGATCACAGTTGTGACCTGGCCTGCACTAGCCTTTCCTGGGCTGCCCCGTGTTACCCTTCACTGCCTCCTGCCAGACACCCAGAGGCGTCGGGGATGAGGGCTGAGCCAACGTCAGCAACGACCAAAAAGTTTCTCTTTCTGGGTTTTTTTGTGCCTAGATCCTCCAAAAGTTGGGATACAACAACAAAATATTTTTTCCTGTTGACTGTCTCCAGTCAAGTGAGCTGGATGGGGGGCTGTGGGTGCCTGGTTACCAGAGTTCTAAGATCTTTTGAGGTCTATGACCAAGGAAGTGAGGTCTTTTTTCAAGACTCCTTTACCTAGGCCCCTTCCCTCAATCAGACTTGTCCAGAGCTGCCCCCTGTGCCCTGGCTGCTAACCCTCCTCCCCCATGTCATCTCCTGAGCTGTACACAAGGAGCCTACACAGCCCTAGCCACAGCTCCCTGGAACCCTAAGTCGGGTCCTAGCTTTGAGGAGACAGAGATGAATGCAGACCTCCTTTTTCTTACCAGTTCTTCATCCTGAGAAAGTCCCTGTACCTCTCAGGTCCTCCCCAGTCTCTAAACCTGCACCATGGGGATCAGGCTAGAATCTACTTCCTAGAGATGTCGCCCAGTGTATATGACATAATATCTATTACCTCTGTGGGCTGGTGTCACATGAACCTAAGGCACAAACTTAGAGATGGAAGAATAACAAGAAGGGGTGACAGGAGCACAGACCACCACTCAAAACAGGCCTGGATGAGTGACGTCAGCATGACGTTGTAAGGAGCTGGGCTCCTCTGTGCAGGCAATGCCAACTCCGGAGGGAGCCAGGAGGGGCGCCAAAGATTCACAGGACTCTGCAGCCCTTCTGCAGCTCACTAGTGTGGAGGGGCACCAAGGCTTCACCTTGGCCTCTGTCTCCAAGTTCACATAAAGGAGGGTCGGTTTCTTCCAAGAGTTTTATAGTTAATAGTCAAAGATTAATAATGTAATAAAGGCACAACCACTTGAGTATTCGTTTATATTGAGACATTAAAATATCAAGCAGGGAGGATTAAAAGAAAGACCAAAAGTATATTCTTAGTTACTGCTATTTCTTTAAATGAATCATTCTGGATAAAAAGTACTTTATTATATTTTTTTCAAGTCCCAATAATCAAGCTGAATATATCAACCAAATACTTACCACGAAGAAGAGACTGTTGCCACGCTAAAGCAGCACAAAGTAAGACTAAGCTTTTCCCACTTTCTGTAGGGCTCTCCAACAAACAATGCTGCTTACTTTTTAATCCTCGGACAATCTATTGAAACAAAAACAATAAAAAAAATCAGTAAACAATTTACTTCATTAGGGTCTGTCTCCATCACAAGTACAAACACAACAAGAAGTAAGGTTGTACTTGAGGGAACATAGCAATAGCAGAAGGGAGAATTAGTATTTAGTTCAATCTAGACCTTATTCCTTTATCTTTCTCCCTAAAATTATGTTGGACTTAAAAGCATATAAGCATAAAAGAAATGAACAAAGCAATTTGTGCCTTAATGATGCAAGCACCGTCATTTCTTTAAAACTAGAGTACACTAATATCTTGGATGAAAACTTAATGGAGGATACTGCTAGGGGGAGTGTAAATCGCTACAACCACTTTGGACAGATATTAACAATTTCTAGTAAAGTTGAAGATACCCAACACCAGGAAGTCCAGTCCTATGTATATATCCAAAAGCTTTCCCACAGGAACATAAGGAAACATGCATAAGAAAGTTCATAGCAGCATTGTTTAGAATTGCAAAAGAATGTAAACAACTTAAATGTCTGTCAAAAGGAAAATGGATAAAAAAATTCTGGTATATTCATACAATGGAATACTACACAGCAATTAAAATAGATGAACAATCAATAAGGCTACTTCTTAAAAATAATGTTAAGCAACTAAAAACACTTCTGAACAAATATGGGTACAGTATCATATCATTGTACAAAGTTTAAAAACAGGTAAAGAAATGCTCTATATTGTTTACGGATACATACATATGTAACAAAAGTATAACAACACGTCTAGGAAAGAAAAAGAATAAATTCAGCATACTAGTAATGTTACTTGCAAAGAAGGTATAAAGTAAATATGGCAAAATATTAAGATTGAACAACTCTGGAAAGTTGGCTTACCCATTGGTCTATTAATTTTCTATATGATTGAAACATCTCAAAAAATATGGTGAGAAATATAGTATTCTGTGTAAAAGACAGTAAATACTTTGTAGAAGGTAGTAATTCCGTAAAGTAAATAGAAGTGCCAAATGAGCTGAGAATAGTTTTCAGAATACTCTCCTTTGCCTCCTAACCATATACAGTTCATAGCGATTAAGATTATTTTTTGAAAGGTTACATGTTCTTCCATGAACCCAGCAAATATTTTCAATCCATTTACTATCTGAGAAAATGAATGTAGTCACAGATTCAGTATACGTTATGAATTATCGGCATCTTTATCTTAATGAAGACTTAACTGCTGAAAAATACTTGCAGAATTCATTATAGCAAGCTATGATGGACAAGCTTTACAAGGAAAGTTCATCTTCACCCCACCAACTGTACATTCAGACCATATTGAAGAGTCATGCTTTCCTGTTTACTTAGATTCCTAACTGCAGCAGAAATGAAAATCAAGACTGAAACAATGCCATTCAAAGAAAACCAGATACCCAACTAGACTAGGACAGAAGTCTAGAAATAAAAAGGGGATTCCTAAATGTATCAACAAAACAAATGCAAGTAAAAGAATTTCCTAGTCTTAACCATCACAGTGGTTGAGAACATGTCTCGGAATCTGACAAATCCGGATTTGTATCCCTACTCTGCCAAAGCTGTGGACCAGGAGGTAGAAGTACGAGTTCTAGATCAGGTTCCCACAACTCAGATGTGTTTCCTTGATCATGTCTTCACTTCCCTAGACTAAGATCCTCATCTGTAATAATCCCTAATTGAAAAACTGTTGTAAGGGAGAAAATGCCTTGGCACACAGTAGGTGCTTGATAATTCTGATTTAAAGGTCAGAAGGGTATAATGAAAAGAAGATGGGCTTTGGAGTAAAGCAAGCCTAAGTGTGAGTCCCACTGTGTGAATCACTGAACCTCAGTCTGTTTCTTCATCTGTGCAATGGAGATAAGATTATCTACCCGATAGAGTTTTGACGAAAATTAGCCAGGCATTGAGTTAAGAATTAAGTAAGTTAATGGATAGAACGTGCCTAAACTCCAGTATTTGACACAGAGGAGGTGATCTACATTAATCCCCACCTCTTCTAAACCACCTATGCTTAATCTAGGATCCAGAGACAGAAGTCAGAGACTGTGCTCTCTTGCTATTGCATGCAGAAGTCTTGGTACATGACTGTGTTTCTCTGAAGAGAAAGTCCGTGGATTTCTCATTCCCAGAACTATATCTTAATAAAATAACTGAAAACAGAGGGGAGACTGATATGCACTGTTATCAACTGAGGACTTCCTTGCAATAGTGGAAAAAAACGGCAAATTCGACCTGGGGATGGAGGGATGGTTAAAAGAGTAATTCAACAGCTTATGAAGCCAATTATACCCTGACCCCTAGCCTATGTGTTCCAAAACAAGCTAAGAACCACTATTCTGAGGCATTTCCCAGTTCTACTATTCTGTGATTCTATCTGTGCAACACTTGAGTAGAGATTTGGTGGACTCTAACCCCTTCACCCCAGCCAATAACGCAACGCCAGCTAGTTCCTCAGATACAGCCTAGAAATCCATCCCACCTGCATTCACCACAACCCCCCAGGGGATAAAGGACGAGCCCCGATCCGCCTCCCGCCATCGTCCCCGCTGCCACGAGTCAGCGGAGGTTCAAGGGGGCCCGGGGCCTCTCCTCGGGGTTCAGGACAGGATCCCTCTGGCCTCCGCGTGTTCAGAACCCCGAGGCCCGTGGACGCGGTCACCCCGACTGCCCGCAGGGCGGCCAGGCGAGAGCAGAAGGCTCTCTTCGGGCAGGCTGCGCGCCACCCCAGGAGAGACAGGCTGGCCTGTTCTGAGGAAAACCGAGGCAGCGCTGCCTGGGCTCCGAGTCCCGGGAGAAAATGAAATGGTATCTGCGAGCACACACTGCGGAGCCTGGCAGAGAGGAGAAGCCCCAAACCTCTCGCCTCCTCACCCTGGCCGAGTGCGGACTCCCGGCGCCTCACCCGCTCCCTCCTCCGCTCTCTCCAGGCCGCGCGCAAGCGCTCTTGCGGACGAATTCCTGCCTCCCGCCCCCTCGACTCCCAGCACCCAATCACCCGCCAGAGCAGAAACCAAGAAACCAGTCCCGGCGTGAGGTTAGGGGGCCCCCGAGAGAAGCCTCCGCAATAAAAACCAACGCAAAGTATTTCGTGGCCCGGAGGCGAACGCTTGAACAGCGAAGGGTGGGAGCAGAGCGCAGCGTTTAAAGGAAAAGTCTTCTCCATTTTGAGATTTTGAAACCGGCGACTTAACCCATGTATCCGTTTCCTTGAAAACTCGCAGTCTCATTCTTCAGGTCTGTAGACCAAGCGAAAGGAAAGCCTTGCCGAGTTCTTCCCAGAGCGCCCGTCAGTGCCGCTCAGCTCACGTTTCCGAACTTCACGTCGGCCCGGGTGTCGCACAGACGGAGGCGGGAACTGCCAGAAGCCTGAGCCCGGCCAGGCGACAAGGCTGGTTGACGAGTGGCCGCAGACCCTCAGGATGTTCCAGGCTTCCCCGGATAGCGACTTCAACCAGAGCAACGCTGTAGAGCGCTCCCGCCCCGGTCACTTCTGCTCCATCAAGGCTCATCCGTCTTCTGTCCCTCCTAAAACCGGGTTGTTATTCTTTGCCACGAAGTACACTTCAGTTTCCTCAAAGGTAGGGAGTTAATCGTGATCTCTCCAAAGTGTGATTTTGTCAATTTCTGAATAGCCTAAGCTTGGCTCCGATACTAGTGTCTCAAAAAAGTAAAACGTGAGACAGTTTCTCAAGTTTGAGCAACTAGTTTGGGGAGAGGTTTGCTGTAGGGGGAGCAGCGGGAGGAGAGTGGATTTGTTTGCTTCCCTTTCAGTTTTACTGCATCTTCCCCAATTGCAAAATGTACAGTGCTAAAAATAAATTCTACCTTTTAATTTAGTAATCTCAGGCTCAAAAATTCATCCTAAAAGAGTAATCCAAAAGAAAGAAAAAGTAAAAATACCTAAATTGATAACATTGCCTATTGTAATCCTGAAAAAAGTCATCAACCTCCCGGTCTAGTAATAGCACCCTATACGGTTATGATACATCAGTTTGATCATTAGGAAGCCAATAAAATAATTATCAAAAGTAAACAACTTGCAAAAAAAATTTCATATAAATTTAAATGAAAGAAAGCAGACTCCCTACTGGGTATTATGAATTCCATTATGTGAAAATATATATGCATAAGCAAAGATGGAGGGAAAGTATAAAAAATGTAACTTACTGTTAAAACAGTGGAATGAAGGATAATTTATCAATACTTAAAAATATCTTCAAATTTTTATTCTGCTTTTACAATTTTTTTAAATATCAAATCCTTTAAGTAACTGCTCCAGGGAAACTACTACGATTTTCGATTTTCCTCCACTCAATTCCTAAGGCTCCCAACCGACTCTAGCCTTGTATGGCCATTTGACGTGTGTGGCGTTAACAGCAGTGGATACACGTAGGCTCTGGAGCCAGACAGTCCTGGATTCCAGTCCCTTGAACTGTTCCTTTCAGGTGAACAGTAGTGAAAGAAAACATAAAAAAACTACAAGTTCATTTGATAAAGAATATGCATGTTTATAAACCAATATTCAAAATAGCTGCACACATCTGTTTTCACTTGAATAAAAAAATCACATTGTGACAAATTTTGTAACCTTAACTTAAAATACATGAATATTAACATTTACTAATATAGTTACACATTTTGTTTACATCATCAACGGATGTGATGAAAAACAGCATGTTGTTATTTAAACACAGCAGGTTTTGATCAGCCTTTGAAAACTGATCCAAGAATGTGCGCTGCATTTAGTTAGAAACCATTTATTTCAACCTTTTTTGAACTCCTAGAGGTTTCCTACTCACATAAAATATTCCAAAGCCTCAGTTTAAAATAAAACAAAACAAAAGAACACAGGACCGCTGTATTTAATCTTAGAAGACTACAAAACAGCCTTGTTTAAAAATATGAAAATTCTTACAGTATTTTTTAAGTGTATGCTTTTATTTTTCACATCGAACTTACTTGATTGAACATTAAGCATCTGATATCTCAGGGAAGGCCAGCCCAGTATCCTGGTTTTCAGAGCTGAACAGGTGTTTCTGATGCAATCTATGGACCAGCAGAGACCCATTTGACTAAAGAAATAATTAATCAAGTGTTCTCTAAACATTGCTGCATAATGGAATCAACTGGGAAATCTTAAAAAAAGAAAATACTAGTGCTTGACTCCCAACCGCAGACATTCTGATTTAATTGGCATGGGTTACAATTGGGGAACAAGTTTTAACAGCTGTCCAGGTGATTTTAATGTGCAGCAAAATTTGGAGCCACCACAATGATGCAAGACACACAGTGATTTAAATCACAATTAGCCACAAATGACAGATGCCTATAGAGGAGAACTCACTTTTAAGGAAGTTTCTCAAGTTGGAAATACTTTATAGTTTCTCTCTGTTTCTTAAGATCAAATTTATGCTTTTTCTGAAAGTTATAATGACTCTTTAATTAGTAGTCTTCAGAGGGGATTTATATTGTTAAACACTCAACAATTTTTTTCAACCATTAAGTTTAGGTTACTGTATATAATCACTGCTATACACTTATCTATTACGTGTAACAATACACTGAAATTACCTTCTAGGCATCAACAGTATTAAGAACCATCCATAGTTTATTGACTGTTTGAAGCATTCTCCACAGAACCCCTGAATTCAATAGCTGGTTCATATTGGATGTTAATACTTCTGCCTATGGTATAAGTTCACTGGCAGAGAGTAGAGTCAAGCGTTCTAGAATCTGTATCGTTTCCATATGTCTTACTGGGACAGCTGAAAATGCTAAAGGGGAAACTTAGCAGTCATAATCTAAATTCTATACAGCTTACCAAAGAAGAAGTAACATTTCTCTATCAGACTACAGGCCAAACAAATCAAGAAAACAACGTTGCTCTAAACGTAAAACTTTCAATCCTAGCCATAGTTTTGGCCATACTTAAAATAAGGACCTTAAGAAAAATTAATTTAGGTGTAGTTATTTCACAAAGAACAAAACATATCTCATTTAAGAAATCACATTAGTGACCCAAAGACAAGGTTCATTTCTTTGGTGATTCAGAAAGATTTTAAAAATTGATTGAAATATGAAAATATACACAAGTATTGCCTTTGGTAGTCACATTCATTTGAAAGATTGGAATTTGTTGATACCTATAAGGGTGGCCCCCTTTATAGGTTATAAGCACTCAGCAGATTGCTGTTATTCAATAATATCAATCCTGTGCTCTTCAATAGAACAGACACTAACCACATCTGGCTGTTGAGCACTTGAAATGTAGCTAGTCCAAAATGAGACGTGCAGTAAGTATAAAATATACACTGGATTCCTAAGACTTAGTATGGAACAACAGTAAAATATCTCATTAATCGTTGTTTATATCGAGCACCTGATGAAATAATATATTAGATATATTGGGTTAAATGAAATAATTATTAAAATTAATTTTGCCTTTGTTTTTACTTTAATGTGGCTATAGAAAGTTTCAAATTATATGTTAAAATTATATGTGTGTCTTGCGTCTTATTTCTATTTGACAGTGGTGATCTAGAACACTATCCAGTAACCGCAAGTCCGTTGCTCTATTCCGTGGCACTTATTTCTGACTTCTTTCTATCGACCTTTCACACAACCTGTTCAGTGATATAACGTAGGACCTATGAGGTAACAGATACAAGCGTATCAGAAATAAATGGTTAAAACTCCTTAAACTCAAAGAGAATTATTAAAATTATATTCACGAAAACATTATTAATATCCCCAGGGAAATTCTGCATGATTTTAAGATTTCAATGAGCCTAACATCTCTTTGCACTACTAAAGGGGAAAAAGGAGTATCAATCTACTATACCTTCTTGGAGTTGTTTAAGAGAGTGGTTTTTGGCATTATTTGTCAGGAGCATTTCCCTTAACAGGGCGTCAGTCCCTGTGATTTTTTCTTCACAGATCCAATCTTTCACAATGCATAAATGCGAGTAGTTAGTTACAAGGAGACATAGTAAAGCAGAATGCGACCCTTAAAAATTTACAGAAAGTCAACTGGATTCTTCATTCTTAAACACAAAACTCATCTCTCTCCTCTCTCCCCCTCCCTTCTCCCTTTCACTCTCAGCAATCCAAAGGAAGTTGCACTTTTTGTGCATGCATACTACAGTTTGAGAACTTCTGTTAGGTAGTTCAGCCAGGGAATCTGCTTAGATAAAGATCCCCAAGTGATCTGATACAGGGAAGTTGGAAACTACTACTTTTATCAAAAGTTCTCAAGCTTTCTTCCACTCTATCCCAACATAAAAGTCTTTCATCAGGAAAAGTTGTTTGACATAGCCATAGTTCAAGAGTTGAGAGGGGGAGGAAAGAAAAAGAGGAGAAAAGAATGTCCATTTGGGGGAGATCATATATGATTTTAAAAAGGCCTCACTCAGAAATTCTGATGACTAGTGGTGTAGTGATTTGCATGCTCTGCTGCAGTGGCCCCAGGTTTGCAGGTTCGGATCTCGGGCACAGATCCACACACCACTCATCAAGCCATGCTGTGGCAGCATTCCACATACAAAATAGAGGATGATGGGCACAGATGTTAGCTCAGGGCCAATTTTCCTCAACCAAAAAGAAAGAGAGGAAGGTTGGCAAAGGATGTTAGCTCATGGCCGATCTTCCTCACCAAAAAAATTTAAAAAAAGAAATTCTGATAGGCTTCTATAGGAGAACATGTCCTCTCCTCCAACTCAGTTGACAATCATTGCTATACATGGGTAAAATTCAAGTTGCTCACTTTAAATACCTAAAAGTTCTCAGGCACTTTAGGTATATTTTCTCATTTCACCCTAACATTCCTACAAGGTAAGCAATATTGTCTCCATTCTACTGTAAGGAAACAGGCTGAAAGACATTTATTAATATCCCAAAGTCACACAGCTAAGTATGTCAGCCAGTCGAAGCAGTACTGGTGATACCTACAGGAGGATGCATTTGTCTTCCTTCAAGAAGGGTTAAGGAAGCTCCAAAGGAATGGGAAAGCTTCCTTTTTGTAAATCTAATGCTTGTTTCTAACCTTTTGCTTATACCATGGTTTGACTATTCGTGACTATTATTGTGTAATATCAATAATGAGAAAGTAAATGATGATATTGTAAAAATGCCTATTTAGATATATGAGATACCACTATGCTAAGTGCTTGGCACATAAATACTTAATAAATATTTTTGTTACTATACTACTAGTATCGTTATCAGAGTTGTAAGTGTAGTAGTAATAATATTAGTAGCAACAATGGTACTTTAGATACAATCATCAACTTCTCATGCAACTTAAATCAAATGTTACCAGTGCTTAGTCCCAGTAGGGATGGTATCTGCTTCCTTTCTCATAGAAACTGCTTAAAATTGATGTTTCTGTTTGAAAAGACACTGTAACAATCAAAATTGGTATAATTTTAAAGTTCAAAAGTCTCAATGCACAAGTATGTGTACAGTGAAGACTATCCCAGGGCCGGCACCGCAGCATAGTGGTTAAGTGCGTGCGCTGCGCTGCTGGCGGCCTGGGTTCGGATCCCGGATGTACACTGAGGCACCACTTCTCAGGCCGTGCTGTGGCAGCGTCCCACATAAAGTGGAGGAAGATGGGCATGGATATTAACTCAGGGCCAGTCTTCCTCAGCAAAAAGAGGAGGATTGGCATGGATGTTAGCTCACAGCTGATCATCCTCACAAAAAAACAAAACAAAACAAAACAAATTTCCAAAAACAGTCATACAAGTGACTGCTTACAATAGTACAAATCAATCTACATTTCATAATCTCTTCAATAAAACAGTTACCAAATGCTGCCAAATACAACATAATTTCTTTGGAATAAGATTATGCAAAGATATGAGTAAATAAATGAAGACACCTGGCTGAAGATGACCAAAGAAGCTTCATGTTCCTCCTTGAAACCAACCATAACACAGAAAGAAAAAGAAAATTCCAACTTCCAGGAAACAAACCAAAAAAACCACACTCAAACGTTATTAAAAAGAAGAAAATATTATTAAAAAATTAAATTTCAAAAATATCACTATTTCTATGACAGTTTTACACTAAAACTATTATAGTAATTCTATGCTGTGGAATATTATAGAGCAATTAGAAACAATAAGGTAGATCCACATGTACTGACATGAAAAGATTTCCAAGAAATATATTAAAACTCCAGACCAAAAGGAAAATGACAAGCACCCAGAAATCAACCCTGAAAGCACAGAAGTGTATAACCTTAATGACAGAGAATTCAAAATAGCTATCATAAAAAAGCTCAATGAAATATAAGAAAACAGACAATTCAATGAAATCAGGAATTTTTTCACAAAAGAGATTGAAACAATAAAGAAAAATCCATCAGAAATCTTAGAGCAGTTAGCCTTCGCTAAGTGATTTCAGAGATTTGATCAGTTTTAGAACAAGTAGAAGGGATCTTCCTAATGCACACCCCCTCTTTTCCCAGAGTGTGTGTGGCATGAGGGTGGAGGCTGCACGTGCAAGCCGGTCATGGCAAATATCACTTCAGCACTGGTTTCTGGGCAGAACTGCAAGATTTAGGGTGGAGTTATTTCCTTCTTTCCTCCTTCTGGGGTGCCTCCCTCTCCCCACAGTCCCCCAGGTGGGCTCAAGCACCCAGGATGGCAGCTATGATGATGGGTGACCCGAGTTCACTTTTGGTTGGAGAGGCCTACAAAAGGCCAGCAGCAGCCTTTTGTAGGCCACATTTCTCATGTGGTGCCTCAGAGAGTCTTTGGAGCCGCAGCAGCACAGAACATCTGATTTCGCTTGTTTTAGTCTCAGAGAAACTGATACATGTTGTTTTGCATGTAGTAGCATCAAAGGGAATTTGTCCTGCAGTTCTGAGTGTGCCCTGCCCTGCCTGGCTCTCGACTCTTCATTTTTCTTGCCACATCTGCGTCTGTGGGTGCCATCCACCTGTCTTTCTCAGCACCTGAAGCTCAATGAGAAGCGCACACTGGCCTTGCCTCCCTGGAGTCTTCAAGGGCGCCCTGCTCTATGATCACGTACTTTGGGGCATTAGCTCTAAGCAGCCTGTCCATGGTGGCTATCTGGCTGGTGGCTCACCCTGCCTGGATGCCAACCTGGTTTCCACCCTTCTCCTTGAGCGAGTAGTGGACACCCACCCCAGCCTGCAGAGACTCCTGCCTGGGCTCTGCCAGTGAGCCTGGGGACCACCACTGTGAGTTTTGCAGGAGGAAGAGAGGAAGAAGTCCAATCTCATACCCAACTATGTCTGGCCGTTAGTCCCTTCCAACCTCTTCAGATACTTAACCTGGTCATTTACTGGGAAAGTAACAGGTTTAAAACATGATTCCAGTCCAATGCCCACACCAGGGAGCAGAAGAACAGAGTCTGTCCCCATTAGTCCTGTTACCAGAGAGGCAGGAGCTGGGCAGGGAGCAGGACAGAAGGAAAGACCAGTGCTGCTGCAGCTGCTGTACTTGTCCCTCACCCACGCGTACCAGGTTTCCAAATGAGCCTGTGGGGCCAACACAGGCCACAGAGGAAAGGCTAGAGAGAAGCAAAATCCTTCTTGACTCTTCTTTTGGGTGTCCACTGGGCTCAGTGGAGGTCCAAATGCTTACCCCATTTCTAAGGAAGTGCTTTTGTGGGTCTTCAGACCTCCCCCCAGCTGATGGTCTCTGTCCTCAAGCCCCGGACAGAGGTGATGGTGCTCTGAGCTGACAGCTTGTGACAGCCCTTCAGGCCTGGCCTCTGAGGTCCACTCTCATCATAGGCAGAGTCCCCCTGAAGACAGCTCAGCCTGGGCCTCCTCCCAGCATTCACGCCTGGTGCTTGGGAAGCATGCACAGCCTCACACAGCTCGCTGTGGCCCTGAGGACCTGGGAGTTGGCCAGTCTCTGCCTTTAGAGCCTTGGGACAGGTGTCGGGTACCAGTCTCTGTGAACTTTGAGCCCCAGGGATGCTCCACATGCCTCAGCTCAACCTCACCCAGGGAAGACAGAGGCATAATGCAGAGACACTGACAACTCACTCAAAAAACAATCTCTCTTTTGGACTTCTGAACCCATAGGCAATGTGGGACCCCACAGCAGAGGAATCTCTCCTGGAAGAAGGAAACACACTACTATGGTCTGGTAGCTTGACAACACAAGAGTTATCTGGAGGGGAGAAAAACGTGGAAAGATCAGATGAGAGTGACTAAAAGCTGGTGTCTAATGCACAGCTCATACACGTTTACAAAATTAACATGTCAGAACAAAAATAAGCCTTTGTTCTTACAGCTCCTCACCTCCTTCTGAGATTTACTTGCTGCTGTGGGATCCAGGTGACCATCCAGAGCCCAAACGCAGCCCTGCAGGCTGTAGACATCAGACTGGAAAACCCTGCACCCTGGCATGGGAGGGCCACCGGGGGAATATTTGAGCCCCTGGAGCCATTTAAAATTTAGGAGAAACCAGCCATGAAGACTTGGACACCATCCTCAAGGGCAGTTCCTTGCCTTGGTCTGTGTGGATGCACGGTGAAGGAGGGTGCTCCTAGGCCCCAGTGGGTGTCAGAGTCCCTGGCCCACACCAGGTGTTGTCCAGCCTGTCCCCAACACCTCCACTCGGCCTGATGGAAGAGGAGACCAGCAACCAGTAGGGTGCTTACCTGCTCCCCAAACCTGCTGGTCCAAGTTGCACTGCAGGGATTCCAAAAGAACAGAGGATGTTTTGGGGGGGAAAATAACATCTTCCATCTGTCATTCATTGCTCCTGACTAGACACATTTCATCTTTACAACTGAGACCAAATGGACGGTGAAGGAGTCCTGAGAGGAGAGGGGATGTTGGAGATGCATGACAGCTATTGCTGGGTTAGCCGGTGTGAGAAACACCAGAGCACATTTCCTGTGACCCCATTCACTCCCATTCAGCTCTGGGCTCTCTGAAGTCCCAGGGAGCAGGGGCCAAGGCTGGGGCCTTAGGAGTCAGACGGGTCCGACCAGCTATGTGACCATGGGCCCAGTGCCTCCTGGATAGGGGGACTCAGGGAGACATAGTATGTGCCGATGCTCACTTATTATTATTCTGATTGCTGTTGTCTTTCCCCACCCCAGACGAGACGCTGGGCTGGATTCAGTGCACCTGCATCTATGGAGTGTCTGCCTGTGGCAGGTGCCAGAGGGGCAATGATGAAAAGGATGCTAAGGAATACTTTAGACCCATCGCAGGCATCACTCAAGAGGCGTGGAAAAGTAGAGGGTGGAGTTCTCAGGAATGGATTGAGTCTTTACAATATTTGTCCCCAAATGTCCTTAAATAAGACAGACTTTTGGTGCTAACGTGCCGCATTATTAAAACAATATGACAAAATAACCCTGTAGGAATTGTGTTCACGGGTTTCCATATCTGAGGGTCTCATCTTTGCAGGGCCTTGATCGAGTGCCAGGCCTGAGAAATACCAGACTTGCTGCCAGTGGCTGAGGACCCAGATGCCAAGATGTGGGGCTCTGAGCCTGCTGGCTGTGCAGGACACACTGCTAGCACGTGCTGTCTATGGGCATCCGATCCTTTCTTGACCTACTTGGTGTCAACGCCCATACTCTCTATTTTTGGGGTGGGACTTTTTCTAGCAGCGACAACTTGGCCCTCAGCTTCAAAAAGTATGAACCAAAGCATATGCTTGCCTTTTGAAATGCTGGGGCCGAGGGCTCTGTGGCCGCCCCATTTGGCCGCACTCTTCATTCCCATACTGGAACATTCACGCTATGTCTGCAAGAACAAGTTACTCCCTACACATGCAATACAGCAAAGCCTTTTTTCCAGGCACACACATGACATCCAGAGAGCTCATCATGGAGACACTGGGACCCCAAGGGGTTTGACCATGTAGAGTTCATCTTTCCTGCAGACACAACATTTCTATTTCTCCCTTTCTACCCCTGGCGCCTGTTTTTGGTTTCTTACTCAGTTGGGTCCTTTGGGAAGTGGGTGCTGAGCTGTGTAGGAGAGCGAGAGGGGTGTGGGGGCTGATGCCTGATATGAAGGAGAAGGAAGCCCAAAGAGGCAGGAGACCCTCCCAGGAGCCTCACTGGCCCAGCAGGGAGGTGGGAGCCATGGTTGCCCCTGGAGGAGCCTGCAGATTGGAAAGCCCAGCCCAGCGCCCTCCTCCCCATATCTCCCCATGTGCTCCATCCTGGGGCACTGCCACTGGTGGCTTTCAGCTAGCTGCTGGTCTTGCAGCTCAGTGGAGAGCTCTCTTGTGAAGAGGCTCTGAGCGGTGCTCTGTGAGGACAACACAGCCCATCTGCCGTGTCGTGTGTGCAGGTAAATGCCCCTGCTCACCTTTGGGGAGCAGATTCTCCGGGTCCAGGAAATGTCCCTCCTGAGGGGACACTCAGAAGAGGGAGGTCAGTGGTCAAACCACAGCCCCGACCTGCTGCAGCTGGTCCTGGGGCCAATCTGACTGTCATTGCCTCCCCTCAGCTGTCCCTTCTCAATGCTACTCACCCTGAGACCCCCTCATCTCAGTCGTTCCCCGGGTGGGTGATGCCAGACTTCCTTCTGCTCACACGCTGGTCAAGAGGGCAGTGCATGTCCACTCATGATCACTATGCCTAGGAGCAACTGGTCTGCACATAAGAGCTGCCTGCCCACTGAAGTCTAGTTACGAAAGTGTTGGGAAGAACCATCTGGAGCAGGAGTCACGCTGGTCTCCTCCCAGAGGAACTCAGTTTGAGTCTGCCCAGCACTTCAAAGGCCCTGCCATCCAACTCAGCAGAAGGAAATGACCCACAGCCAAGAAGCTGGCCCTGTGGGGGCTCACTGACCTCAACCGTAACCTTGCTGGGGTCAGCCTTGAGAGGTCCCAGCCATAGGTGGGGGTTGCAAAGGCCACTAGGCCAGCTAAGGTGACTGATCACTGCACTTTTGCTCCACATCAAGTTCAGAAACTCCACTCAACTCCTCCACTGCCCCTTCTGAGAGGCACAGCCCCCGGCCACACCTCCTCCATCCACTGTCTTAATCCAGAATACTTTCATCATCCTATAAAGCTTCCTCATGCCTATTAGCGGTCACTTCTCACTCCTCCCTCCCTTCCCCACCCCCTGACAAACACTAATCTACTCCCTATCTCTATGGATTTGCTGACTTGGGACATTTCTTATAAACGGAATCCTACAATATGAAAATACCTAGCATGATGTTGTCAAGGTTCATCCATGTTATAAGTGTGTGTCAGAACTTCATTCCTCTTTATAGCTAAATGATATTCCATTGCATGGAGAGACCACCTTTGGTTATCCATTCTTCCGTTGGTGGACAGTTGGGTTGTTCCCACCCTTTGGCTATTGTGAATAATGCTGCAATGAACATGCTCATTCATGGACTTGTCTGAGTCCCTGTCGCAATTCTTTGGATCACACAAGTTTTGTAGGCTCTCAATGCACCTTCCAGGAGTTTTCTATTTCCCTTCACAAGCTGTACGTTTCTTTGTCCTACTGTCTGGCAGACCCAGTCCAAGGACACTGGAAAGCTAGTTTTGCCATCGATCTCAAAGTGCAAGGGTCACAGGGGTGAATTTTTTCTTTATGAGCATCTGGACCAATGAGGGTAATTGACTACAAATACCAGAGGAAACTCTAGCTAATTTAAGCAGAAATATACTACAAGGAGATGATCCTGTAGTTCACAGAATTCACAAATGTCTGGACAATCGGCCTGGAGAATGTGCAGGAAGCAGGGGGCCATGGGACACCCCAGCCCCACCCTAGGAAGAGCCCAGTCAGTAGGCGACCCTAGGCCTTCAGACATGGGGCTGAGGCCACAGGTATCACTCATTGGGATCTGCGCTGTGTTAACACAGCTCCCTGACAACACCTTGATTTCAGACACCTGGTCTCAGAACCGTGAGAGAATGTTTCTGTTATTTTAAACCACCAACATTGTGGTGATTTGTTACAACAGTCCTAAGAAACTTACACACACACACACACACACTCACACAGGCCAATCTCATGCCCAGGGGTAGTGCTCTCCACCTCAGGCTGAATCACAACCCATTGAAACGCCCACTTGAAGACTGGAGAACAACTTCTGCCTGTGGTCCTGCAGGGGCTGGGCCAGGTATCTTCACATAGACACACCTCCTGTACCTTTTCTGTGCAGACCACCCCTGCCTCCTTGTCTACTGGACAACAGGACGCCTTCTTGACTCAGCTGAAGTGGTGCTGCTCAAATCACCAATTTCAACAGACCAGTGTTGTTTTTCTAATTCATGCAGGTTCCCTCTGGAGGCTCTGGGGAGGATCCATTTTCTCACGTTTTCCAACCTCTAGAGGTCACTGCATCCCTTAGCTCCTGGGTTCTTCCTTCAACTTCAAGGCCGGCAGTGTCCAGCAGAGTCCTCCTCACATCACATCACTCTGACTCTGCCTCCGTCCTCACGTCTTCTCTCCTCTGACCTTCCTGCCTCCCTCTTCCACTTGTAAGAAATATGATTACTCCGGGCCCACCTGGACAATCGAGGATGTCTCCCATCTCAAGGTGAGCTGACCAGCCCCTTAATCCATGAGCACTTGCATGTCTCTTTGCCTTGAAACCTAACATATTCAGAGGTTCTGGCCCTTGACTGGATGGGAAGGGCATTGCATGTAGTGTTGTTAGAGAATCAGTGAGGATCCGTCTCTCTGACATGAACAATTCCAAGGGCCTCTGGGTGGGGCAGTGAACACAGAATGCAAATATACCTTCCTGCCTACAGCAGCCATTGATGGAGTCATTGGTGTGTGAGGAGCCATGAAAGGGGAACACAACAGGGTGGCTGACCCTCCTCAGAAGCAGCTGGAAGAAGTCTCAAAAAAGAGAGCCCTGAGCTTTGTGGTTCCCATATGCGTGATGCACCCCAGCAGGGGTGCAGCATGGTTGGGGCTAGAGGGTTCACAGAAGGTTATGGGGCCTGGTAAAGTTGGATTCACCCACCCCTTGGAGCAAGAACTTGGTAGCAGTGGGAATGTTCTGGAGCGTTCCCCCTGCCATGCACTGGCACACACACATACACATGCACTCACACACAGACACATATGCAGCACAATATGCACACACAGAGACACATACACAACTCTGCATATGCACACACTCAAAAAACACACATGCACACATGCGTCTACGCACATACACATGGATATGTGTGGGCACAAAAGACATATATGCACGTGTACACATGCTGCATACAAATAGAAAGAAACATATGCACAGAGAGACATGTGTACACAGGCATACCCACATGCACACAAACACACAAATGCACCCACACATGCACAGGAGCAAGATGATGCCATTTGCATTTGGTAGAAAGTTCTGGGAGCAGAATGGAGTAGGAACGAGGGGCAGGGAAAGCAGAGACCACTCAGGGTGTGTCAGTCAGTGCAGTCACCCCAGTACTCACAAGTCTGGAATGGGGGAAGAGCAGCAGTAATAGAGGGAGGAGGTGGATTAGGGGCGTGTGTGGGGCCAGCAGACCTGGTGGTATGGGTAGCAGACATGAAGGTCAATGTGGTCTCCCAGGGTCACTGAGGGCACTGATGGGAGTACAGAACACAGGAGCCAGGGTACATTTGAGGGAAAGGAGATCAATTCAGCCTGCAAGGGGTGAGGGGGCTGCAATGGGAGCCATGGGCATCCTGGTGGGGGCATTTAGAGCAGGCTGGACACTTTGCTTGTAGTTCAAGAGGTCTGGTAGGAAAGGGCGGGGTGGCGACATCAGCTCCAAGGCTGGAGCTGGAGCCTGGACTAGGACCAGCTCTCTCAGGGGAGCTTGGAGTGACCAGGGCTGGTCCAGGATCCCTGGGGCTAGGGCAGCAAAGACCATGGGAGTAGGGGGTACATACGAGGAAGCCATTGCTTTATCTTGCTAGCTCTTAATGCAGAGGTGTACTGCTTCCCATTCTGATAACATTCTCCCTTCCAGATAAGCTTTCTCAGAAGAAATCAAACCCAAGAGTAATGATGGCTAATTATGCAAAATTAAGAACATAAATTCACAGGATCCCCCCCAAAAATGATTTAATCACCACCTACAAGTCAAAATGAGGGGCCTTTATGAAGATGAGGGAGGAGCAGGATCCTGTCTCCAGGTCAGCCCAGGGCCAGACAGGTGAGCAGGGAGGAGGTGTAGGGTCCCCCACCCAGCCCTGCAGCTGTCCCTTGTGACTGCTGGACTGAGTCTGCTCTTCGTGCTGTGAGTTGAGGGACCCAGTTTATTCCTACCCACACTGTGGAGGTCATTTGAGAGTCTCTGGGAGGGCTGGGCAGTGGGCACGTGTGTGTCCCAGGTCAGCCACCTGCACTGGGTTAGGGTCTCAGTCTTGTTGTTCAGAACCCCAGGTGGACTTGGGCCAGAATTTGCTCTCTTGTGTCTTTGATGGTGTCTCCCAGGCAGAGCGGGACATCTTCCTGCCCAGCAGGGGAGAGGGGAACTCAGTGAGGCCTTGGACAGATTTCCATCCACAATGGGTCCCTGCTAACCCCTTACTCCTGGTGAAGTTATAGGCAAGTCAGGTAGCTTTTCCAAGACATAGTTTCCTCAGAGGCTAAAGTCATGTTTTGGAAGAAACTTTACATATTATAAGCCCATCTATAAATGTGAGGACTGTTGTCCCTGTTATGTGTTTATATTTTGCAAGACTACTGCGCTGGGGTTGCCATTAAAAATCAAACACATTGTTACAAAACGTGTTGTCAACTTCAAAAATCCATGGTGCTGTTGGAACAATATTTGAGGTCTGCAAATATCTAAGTGCCACCCAGTCCCTAGTCACTACCCTCCCACAGGGACCGTCACAGCCTCACCTCTTTGTGAGCCCTCTGTGCCTCTTGTTGGTACTTATGTGACCTGGACATCCCTGACACTCAGGCCTGGGCTCCAGGCATCCCCAACTGTACAGTACAAGGTTTCTGCCCCCTGTCTGCCCATTTGCCTCCCTATGCCCACTGTCCCTCTCTCGGAGCTGGTCAACATGCCGGCCTCAGTCTTGTCCACCCGGGCCTGAGGACCCAAGTTCCCCTCTCTTTGCCTTTTCCTTCTTAAATGCCCATGTCTAGGTCCTCCCTCTCCCCTACCCCTGAAAAGACTGGTCTCATTCAGTTCTGAGAGTTGTCCTTAGCCTCTCAAGGAAAGTGATTCCCAGCAGACCCAGGAGTGAGGTGGGAGCTGGTGCTGGGAAACCAGATCCTGGTGGTTGGTCACACCCAAAACCTGGGGAATATCATGCAATGTGTGCTCATCATCAGAATGAAACTGTACTTGATTTCAGGGGAAACGGTTTGGCAATAGTAATGGTTAGAGGACCTGAGGCCTTCAACGGTGTCAGGACAAAGGAAGGTCTGGACACATAATCATTATAATTTTCATCCCATGTTCCTCAATTAAATGAATGGTCGGATGGATGCTGGATGGATGGATGATGAATGGTTGGATGACAGGGTAGTTGATGCAAGGATAGTGAGTGGATGGGTGAATGGATGGATGGAGGGGTGGGTGGATGTGTGGTTTACCGTTGGATGGATGAATGAGGGATAGATGAATGGATGAATGAATGGTGGATGGATGGATCATGGGTGGATGCATGATGGATGGATGGATAGATGGATCGATGGATACCTATGAGGCCAGGATTACTAAAGCACACATGGACACCTCTAAGGTAATGGGGTCTAGATCCACTTGACCATCATTGTGAGCTCCATGCACATTTGCTCCATCCTCTCCTCTTGCTTGCTCACACCTTCCTTGATCTGGATTGGGGGCATGTTCAGTTCTGAGAGGGATCCAATTTCTTTTGGAGTTCTCCTCTCAAAGGGCCCATTAACTGCCCCTCCTCTTCAGGATCTTAGGGCCATGGCAGCTCCTATGGAAATCTTACAGGACGTTTCCTATTAGTGTCAGCTTCCTATGCTGATCAGATGGGAGGGTGAACCCAAGTGTGGGGACACATGGCTGTTTGTCTCCCACAGCTCCCTCAACCATTTGATCTCTCTTTCTCTATTTCATCCAACTTCACAGTCCATATTCCTTGAGCTATGCACATCTGCTCCGATATTAGTCATTTTAGAGACATCTGGGCTCAGTTCTATCAGCTTTTTGCATTTTTCTCCCTAAAGCTCTTATTACAGATATCCTTTTATTCCAGCTTTGAGGAAAATGGTATAGAAAGCCCTGGGCTAGAGCAGTAACCTCGAGGAAAAGTGGTATCAGCCCTGCTGCCCTTCAGCTTCACAATGAACTTCAAGGTCATTTGGTTTTCAAGATGCTCATCATGTGGGTGTTCTTCCCTCCCCTCCTACTTCCAAGCTCCCCAATCCTGAGCCTGGGGTCCTGGAAACAGACCTCACCCCCCACCTGTGCTCTGGAGCCAGGCCGCAGCCTGCCAAGTTGATCCAACATCCTCTACATTATTAATGTGCTGGTTTTTCTAGCAGACTCAACACAATAAAGATGGTGGTGATGGTAACGAACGTAACCGTGAGTCACCATTGTGTACTGAGAACTAATTCTGGGGTGGTTCTCTGAAAAATGCTTTACCCACCTTACCTCATTCACATCTTGCAAAAGCCCTGTGCTGCGGGTGCTTGAGGAAGGGGAGTCTTTGTACTTCTCATGTGAGCTAGAAATTCGATAGATTGATAGGTATTGGTGATCTCTGAGCCTGGAATATAAGCTTCGGACTGGCTTCTGTTGAGACAAGGAACAGAGGTCTCTTGTCTACAGGACAGGTGGGCAAATGGGCAAGGGGAAGACAGTACCACTGTCATCCTGCTATAGCCGGTGCGGCCCAGGTAGGCTCACCTGTCGGCTCAGCACTGTAAGTGGGATGGGCGGGGGCGATGGGCGGGATATTCCCCACAGTAGGCTGACAGCCTCTTCAGGATCCTGTTGGGCGCTGTCAGCAAGATGAGCTTTATAAGTCCTTAGAATAGGCTTGAGGGGGCAATTCTGAAATCTGTTAATGAGAGGCCAAAATTCCCATCCTTCAGGGACAAGAGGAATTAGTCAGGAGGTTGAATGTTCCGTAGATCATTCTCTCCGCCCACCACACTTGCTGGGTGTTGTTTTATAACATCCTGGTCTCTGGAGACACAAAGAGAAATCAGATGGAGTCTTCAGCCCAACCTTCACCGTCTCCTTGAGCAGCAGGTGGACAAGCTTGTCCCAAGAGGAATGACAGTCCTGCCACCTGCAGCCCGCAGCCTCATCATGCTTGAGATGCGAGGACTTCACCAAGGAGTGTGTTCCTGGCTGAGATTGGGGGAGGAGGAGTTTGCAAGATTCATTGGACAATCTCCTGACCGTTCATTCTATGTGGCCACATTGGTACTTCCTGGGGACATTGGTGGGGGAGGTCATGGGGGTCCGTGAGCTCAGAAGATCATGGTAGTGGAGGCTGATGAGAGGTGATGGAAGGGGCTACAGGATTGACCCTATCCTTTAATTTTGTTTGAGTAAAGATGGTTCAGAACCCCAGGCCAGGCAGGGGCTGGGCCGAATGGATAGGCTAGTGGCGCTTCCCTGGGTTGGGGGAGGCGGGATGGGCGTTGAGTGAAGAATGAGGAGGGTGCCTTTTGGTTTCAACAGTCGGGGCTCACCCCCTGGAGACCTTGGGATGCTTCCATCACCAGAACAGGGCTCCAAGGTGGCTTCTGTTGTCCAGGAAGCCCAGTGGATTGAAAGTACTTAAAGTGCCCTTTGTGGAATCATCACCTCGAAATTCAAAACCTGTAAGTGGCCACTGGCTCAGCTGCATGGAGGGCCTGGGCTTCCAGGGGGCAGCATTTCTGCAGGAATGTGCCAGGTGACCACCTAGACTGTGAATTTGGATGAGGACTCATGTGATAGAGCCCCCCTCGCCTGTCCCTTGAAAACCTCAGATCATCACCTCGGGAGACAGTTTTCCCTCTACTGCTCAGAGCCATCAGTTATTCCGGCTGGTCCCCACACGCAGCTCGTGTTCTTTCCACACCATATCCACGAACTGACTTTCTCCAGTTTCCCAGAGCCCAGACACACTCTGCTGGGCACCCCTCCACCTGTGAGCCTTTCTCACTGAAACTGGCCCCATCCCCAGGGACAGGACACCTGTGCTTCCTCTACCTCACAGAGTCATCACCCTCAGGGGACATGACACCATGCTGATACAGTTCCATCATCTTCTCTTATTCCATCCAGAGACCCAGTAAAGAAGTTTGGGGTTCAGGTCAGCTGCTCCTAAGCTCCCTGCAACATATGGGAATACTTGTCCAAACAAGCCTCAGGAAGCCTTGGCTGATGACAGTGATCTGAGGCCAGCAGAGAGACCTGGGGTGGACAGCATCCCTGCCAGCCACCGGACACGTCTACTCTGTACTGCTGGGGATCTGAGCTTGCATCCCTCCTGACCTCGCAGCTCCCTGCACTGGGGCCTCCCCCACTCTGTTCTCCCGCCTTCAGGCATTAAGACCCTCCCCAACTGCATGAACCCCAACAAGTCCAAATGGCCCTAACCCATGTTGCTTCCAGGGTGGAGACCCATCATCAACACCTAGTTCATCCTGGAGAGGGACCATGGCATTGCTTACTTCCAAGACAAGATGAATAACCAGGACATGCAGATGATGAAGCTCTTCAGTGGGGGTCTCCACAGGGCAGGAGGGGCCTTAAAAGCAGTGGTGTGGCCACACAGAGTGGGATACCTACCTGGGCCAGCACATCTAGCAGCTGCACTGAGCCTATGGGCCAAACTGCACCCTGTGCACTGATGGGGGAGTGTGTGTCTGTGTGTTCACCTGTGTGTGCACTTCAAGGTGTGGGTGTAAGGCCGCACTGTCTGTCTCTCCACCACCACTGTGAATCGACCCCTTTTGTCACCCTGCATCCACCCAGATGATCTTTCTGACATCCTGGACCCTCAGGCCCTGTCCTCCGCCCACCTTCACTCAACTCCCACCACCCACTGCCTTGGCATCACTCTGAGCATTTAACCATCTCCACCATGACCGACACCCCCATTTATGGCCAGCCCATTCTAGCTAGTACCCACCAGTGTCTCTCCAGCCCACCCACTGGAGGTTCCCTCCCCTGATGAGTCCTCAGCCCACTGGGTCTCCGTCTGCCAACCTTGTTCCACGTTCGCTTTCCTTCCCCTACGTCACGTCCTTCCTTCCTCTGCACACACTGAGCTCCAGGACAGCCCCACGCTCCTGTCCTGCAGCTCTGTCCTGTTCCTTCCATGGTCCTGGCCAGGTGAAATCCACCCTGGGACCCAGCTCTGCACCTTCTCTGCACCTGCCCCAGCTGTGAGAGGGGCAGAGGCTGGTGCAGAGCCAGGGCTGGTCCCACCGTCACATCATGACGGCAGACCACAAGGTCCCACGGTGCTGCCCACACCCCTCCCAGTGTCCCTGGGTCACCTCACTCCTCCCCGCTCTAGGTGCATTTCACATGTCCCTTCTCTCCTCACCATCCACCCCTGCTTCCCTGTGCAGGACAAACCTTTACCGCTAACAAGGCTCAGTGCATGGATTGTGGACACTGCAGTGTGCACGGTTCGGTGGAGCAGGTTGTGGGCATGGTGTGCACACATGTTGCCAGCTGGGAGAGGGCTGAGGTGCAGCTTCTGAGACTCAGACTCCCCCAGGGAGAGGCCAGGCCCAGGCGGCAGGGAGGGGAAGACACCCTGGAAGGGACAAGGGCCACACCAAGAGACTGTCCCCTCTCCAAGATGAACATCTCAGAGGGCTTCAGGTTCTAATGGGCCAAGCTGGGAAGATGGGACTCCACTCAGGAGTGGAGGCTGGGGGCTGATTCAGGTGAGGGGGAAGAGAGTGTAAGGTCACTGGCTCCTGGAGGCCGGGCACTGACAGCCTGAACCCCCTCCTCTTGGTGTGGACCCCCTGCAAGACGTCAAATGCAGGGATGTCCCTCATGGAGGGGCTGTAGCAGGGTGGACAGAGCAACCCCTGAGCCCAGGGAGTTCCACACCATCCCATCCACAGAGGGCAAGTCTCTGCTCTCCCGGGCCAAGGGACCCCCTTTCATGTGGTGTCTTCAGATAAGGGGACCACCCCTGGGCCCTCAGCCACCCAGGTGGCTCCTTGTTTCAGGTGGCTCCTGTCCCCAATAGAAAAAAGTACAATGAAGAGTATAGACAAGACCCATAATCCCACCACTATATCCACCTCCCCTAACTCCCAGGTCTGTTTCCTTGGGTTTGAGTGTGGATCAAACTGGGAAATTTGATTTTGGCTTTTCATGGCATTTCCATCACCCTTCCGACTCTCCAATGTCCACGCTGGAAGGACTAACCAGCTAGAGATCACCCGATTAGTTAACCTCCTGTATTTATAGAGGGGCAGGAACCGAGATGGGGAAGGAAGGAGGAGCCCCAGGCCTTTGGCCCTTCCTCCTGCACCTCAGCATCAGCTCTGCTCTGTCCCCTCACCCTCACCTGGAGCATGTGTCTTGACTGGATCCCCATCCTGCACCACCCTCCACCACAGGCCATCGTTCACCAGCTCCCCAGTCCAAAGAGTTAAGGGTGGCAAGAACAACTACAAGAGCCATTAGTTATGGAGTTCTTGCCCTGTGCCAGCAAGGAGTTAATTATCTCACCGAGTAAGGGAGAGGTTCCAAAAGTCACCCATTTTACAAATGAAGAAACTGAAGCCCAGAGAGTTAATCTCATGGCCAGGGTCTCTGAGGTAGGAAGAGGTTACATCCAGGATATGAATGTAGACCCATAAGTCTGGAGTCTCGCACTAACACGTGTGCTTTGGGACTAATCAGTAAAAAAGTTTATAATCATGAGACTGGATTTGCAAGTTGGAGCATAGCATACATACCAGCAAGTACAGAAATCATACTTGCATTGATCCGTGAATTATCCAAAGGGAACAAAACCGCTAACCAGTACCCACAAAAAATAGAACATGACTAGCCCTCCAACAGCCCTCTTATGCGCCCCTCCCAGGTCACTTCCCTCTCTCTCCCAAGGGGAACCAATATTCTAACTTCTGAATTTGTTTTTCTTGTCTTTGAACTTTATTTAAATGGAGTCATACAGAGTGTCTTCTTTGGTGTCTGGCTTCTTTCATTTTGCTTGTAAGATTCATCAATATTCTTGAATGTGGCTGTAGTTAATTTTTATTTCTGTATAGTATTCCACTATAAAACATATAACCCATTTTATTTATCCATTCCACTGCTGATGCAGAATGGGTTGTCTACAATTTGATGATATGCCAAAAAATGCTGCTCTGGACATCTTGTACATCTTTTGGTGAACATATGAACATATCTGTGTTGGGTATATACCTAAGCGTGGAATTGTTGGGTCATGGAGTATGTGTACGTCCACCTTTAGGAGATACTATCAAAGAGTATCAAAGCGGATTAAACAGTTTGCACTCCCAGCTGTGTATAAAAGTTCCAGTTTCTCCGCATCTCCACCAACCCTTGGTGCCGTCAGAGGTTTGATTTTAACCGTGGTGGTGTATGTGTAGTGGTAGCTCATTGTGGTTTTAATTTGCATTTTCCTCCTGAGTAATTACGTGGAGCCCTTTTCCATTTCATTGTTCCCATTTGGTTATCTTTTTTTTGAAGTGCCTAGTGAAATCTCCCCTTTTATTCTCGTGGATTGTCTGTAATATTTTTATAAATTTATGCCAGTTAGTCAAATATCCTATATGAGAGTCTTGTGTCAGATAAATACATGGCAAGTGTTTATCCCCTTTGTGCCTGCCCTTTTTCCTCTCTTAAAAGTTTCTTTTCACTGACAGTTCTCATTTTCAATAATTTCCTGTTTATCTTTTTGTTCCTTATGTTTACTGTTCTTTGTGTTCTGCGAAATCTTTGGCTGCCCCAAGATCTTGAAACTGTTTTTCTAAGGTACTTACTAGAGAAGTTGTTGTAGAAACCCCCGTTTAGATTTAAAATCCACCTGGAATTGATTTTTGTTGGTACAGCCGGTATGGAAAACAGTGTTTTCTCAAAGATTAAAGATCAGAGTTTTCTCAAAAGATTACAAATGGAACTCTCATATGATGCAGCAATCCCACTACGGGGTATAGTTCCAAAGGAAATGAAATCAGTATCTTCAAGTGATATCTGCCCTCCCATATTCACTGCAGCACTTGTCACAATGTTACCGAACCAAAATGAGTTCCCTATTTGGTGAGTTGAAATCAAAGCCTTTACTAGAAGTTGTTCTCACACAAAGTACAATTCATTTGCCGCAAATAAGGGGACCATAGGGAATCACTTCCAAAGCTGTGGCCCTCTCAGCAAGGGAAAACAAGTGCCTTTTATTTTTGGTAGGGAATAAATATTCAAAAGGAAAGTTTCGTCCTCACGTATAGAGGTGGGTATAAGCCAGCCCAGGCGTAGTTTGAAAACGTGCTTTCCCCTACCTTTCATGTTATGCTAATAAGGCTTAAGCTCCTCCTGGGGTGGAGATCTTAACATTAAAATGAAGCAAAAGTAACTTTGGAGACTTCTTGGCCCATCTGTGCAGGCGTTGCTTTTGCAGTGCAGTTTGGACTGGTTCAGGGTGGTTGGTGATTGCGTCTCTTAACGTAACAGAGAAACAACTTTGAGAAAGAGTTAAGGGCCCGGCCTGGTGGCGTAGTGGTTGGGTTTGGGCGCACCGCTTCAACAGCCTGTGGTTCGCAGGTTCGGATCCCTGGTGCCGACCTATGCACCGCTCATCAAGCCATGCCATGACAGGCGTCCCGCATATCAAATGGAGGAAGATGGGCACAGATGTTAGCTCAAGGCAAATCTTCCTCAGCATAAAGAGGAAGATTGGCAACAGATGCTAGGTCAGGGCTAAATTTCCTCACCAAAACAACAAAAAAGAAACAGTTAAGTGCTTTCGAAATTGCCTTTGAATTACTCGGGGCAGTTAGTTGGTGACAACAATAGCCAAGATATGGACACAACTTAAGTGTCTGTTGATGGATGATTGGATTAAGAAACATTACATGTATCTACAATTAAATATTATCCAGCTTTCAATATGAGAGAAATCCTGCCTTTTCTGACAACACAGTTGAACCTGGAGGACATTATGCTAAGCATAATAAGCCAGACACTGAAAGACAATCACTGCATGATCTCATTTACAAGTGGAATCTAAAAACGTCAAACTCGTGGAAACAGAGAGTGGAATGTGCCTACAAGGGATGGAGGTTGGTGGGTGCGAGGGGAATGAGAGATGTTGGTCAAAGGGTACAAACTTTCAGTTATAACATGAGGATGTTTTCAAGATCTAATATAGAACGAGGTGACCAGAGTTAATAATAATGCATTGTATACACAAGAGAATTGATCTTAAGAGTTCTTAGCATTAAAAGAAGGGGGAGTTATTACAGGAGGTGACGGAACTCTTCATTAGCTTGATTGTGGTATTCATTTCACAATGTGCACATACATGAAATCATCACATTGTACACCTTCAATATATACAACTTTTCTTTGTTAATCGTACCTCAATACAGCTGGAAAAATATTTGTGCTGACTTCAGAAAATGCTTACAAATTAATGTGAATGAGGAAAACAAGAAGTGAAAGCACAAATGCAGCAGGGCCTGGGAGAAAATTTGCCAAATGTTACCCGTGGGTGATACTGGCCTAGAGCAAGTTGACTCGAGGGAAGCCGTGTTGTAACTTAGAGTAACGTCTGACTAGCTCACTCAAGCTCTGTGTGTTTTACCTTGCACTTAGCCTAGCAGATAAACAGCTCTCGGAAATAATCCTGGCTGACACACGTACATCCCAAGAGTGATCGATGATTACTTTATTCTTTTGAGTTTCTTAGGAACATGACGACCTCCTCAGGAAGATCGTCTATGCCGGCATCCATCATCGATGACAACTGAAAGACCTGGTGTGATGTCTCCAGTCTCCGATGCCAGATGGTCAATGTTCCTGAGCCCCCTTCACAGCCCACTAGTCCCTACAGAACTGCCTCAGATTATGTGCTTGTTTAAGATGGTCTCTGGGACATGAGTCCATCATCTTCCGATTTTGCTAGCTAATCGAGTAAATCCCTTTCCTCACCACCGACTCATCTTGTGATTGATTGGCTTCAAGGTTGCAGCAAGCAGAAGGAGCCTTTGCTCGGTTACACGGGCAGGGATTAGCAGCGATTATTAATTTCTTCTTTACACCTTTCTCAATTTCTCACATTTTTTAAAAGCACATTCACTTCACCAGGAGAAAACCAGCAGCAATTGTGAGTCACAACAAAAGGTGGAGAGATGAGATTGTGCACCCCTATCCCTCCTGGCCCCAGGAGGGCTGGAGGGAGAACAGTGGGCAGTGCAGGCAGCCCTGACCCTGCTTGGCCCAGGTTCTCCTTCCCCAGAGCCTTTCAGGTGTCCACCAGGCCCCACCAGTGTGGCTGCAGAGCTCCTGCTGCAGGTGGCCCCCATCAGGGTGAAGCCCAGCTGAGTGGTGGCCTCTGACTGACCAGCAGGACCTAGTTTGTGATCTTGGTCACAGGTGGGCAGGACCGAGGAGGGTTGGTAGCTCAGTTGGAGAGTGGTGGTGGGAGGCTGGACAGGGGCTGGGGCAAAGAAGAGCAGGGGCCTGGGAGGGAGTCCCAGCAAATGAACCAAGGGTTGACAAGGGGCAGGGCTATGTCTGAGAGATGCTAAGGAGCACAGTGGGGTCAGTGGGGCTCAAGGAAGCTTCCCAGGGCTGCCCTTGACAAGAGTCTCCCTCAAGGTCACACAAGGCCCCTGACCCTGTGGCCTTCAACCCAGCTCCAAGGCCAAGGGGATCCTTCCTTACAGAAGGTGAAAGGACCAGAACACTCTGGGGCTCTAAGTGTTTCAAAGTCTTTGTTAATATGCTCCAAGTGCAGAGTGCCCATGCCTTCAGGGACCAGCCACCTGTGCTGATTAGGAGCACCTTCTTTATCTCCAGTGACTAAGCGAGGTCAGAGCTAGAATGTCCTTCCCCAGTTTTCCCAGGGGTTCTTACCTGGGCACCCTGGGTGTGGGTTGGGGGTGGCGACAATTCTTCAGTCTGTGGCATGTTCTGCCTCCTTAAATGACAGTGGTCTCCCCCGTTCGCTGGCACAGCCCAAAGAGCCTCCACACATTTCCCAAAACCCGGGAGACACGGTGCCGCCCAGGGCAGTGTGAGAACCCGGCCAAGCTCAGCAGGTAGAAACTCCAGGAACACTTTTCCTGACCGTCAGTTCCACACCAGGTGTACTTGCTAGCTGAAGGAGGGCATTGGTGACACTTTTTGCACCTCCAATTCCCCATATGACATGGGGACAATGCTGCTCCCAGGGTGGGGATTCTGTGCCGTTGAATGAGATCAGTGCATGTGGAGCAGGCAGTGCAGCGGTAGTTGTCAAGGTGAGTAGAATCAACGCAGGGAGGGCAGATATGGAGACACGACTGCACCTGCTCCTCCAACACTCCTAAGGATAAAATGTGGTAAAATTCATGCCTTCCCACTCATCTAAAATACCAGCGCCCACCTTGAGCCCCTATCCTGTCCTCCCCACAGCCCTGTGAACTCTACTCTGGGCCATTCATGGGACCAGGGAGTTCTGGGACTCAGGGCCAAGGTTTTCCCGGAGATTTCTCATCTGGGTGGTGGTTAGGGAGGTCCCCAGTCCCTTCTGCTCTGTGCTTGGTGCAGGACACCTGGGGCAGCCCTGAGCTGGACCATCAGTGATCTGAGGCTGTTCTCCTTCACTCTGCTGGGCTGACAAGGGGACTTGCATCTGGCAAGCTCAGCCATCTGCGCAGGGGTGGAAATCCCAACTCAGCAAAATGCCAGGGCTGCCAGTGCCATTCTCTGCTTCATGCCTCAGCTCTCCTGGGCACCGCCATCTTGCATGACCTTTGCCCTCACTCCCCAGTGGAAGAGCCCATGGCCACGTTTCCTACTGGCTGAAGGCAAAGGCAGTGAGGGCAGCCAATGGCTCAGGGAGGCCTGAGGAGTGTGTCCTGTTGGTGTTGAGCATCTCTGGGCCCTGGCTGGACAGACACGTGCACGGGACGACAATGGTGTTCCTGGGCCAGGCTGCCGAGAGGCGGGGTGGGTCAGTGACTGGAGCCCCCACCTGGGCTCCCGGGTGTGTCTTTGCCTCTGTGCTTCTCCCTGGTGAGGAAAGCTCAGACCCTCTGCAAAACACTCACGCCTCGCCCATCCCTACACCATCCCTGTACATTCCAGAGTGGTGAGAGCTCAAGGAGGAGAGAGTGAGGGATGAGGGAGCCCTGACCACCCCTTGTCCCTCACCCCCAATTAGAAAAATGTGCTCTGGCTCAACCGTCAGCATGGCCTCCCCTGGTTCCCAAGAAACCCCTTTCTCCCTCAGCCCCCAAAGCTAATCCATTAGAGACGTGCAGTGCCACCTCTGCACCTCCTTACTCCACGGGGGTCTCCAAAGCCGCCAAGCAGGTGTTGCCCATGCCACTGCCCTCAGCCCAGGGCACACATCTGAGCTGGAGAGACATGTAGAACTCTCCTCCCCAAGATTCAGGGGGTCCAGAGCCCCTCAAGAACCAGCATTCTCCCCCTCCCACCAACTCCAGGGCACAGGCCCCTTGAGGAGAAGGAGGGAGCCTGGTGACCCAGAGCTGCCCACTGTGGTCTCCTACACCAGGCAACACTGCCTCGGGGACCAGTGTAGTGTCCAGAAGAAGACGACTGGTCTTGTGGGGCTTGTCCCCTCTGAGAGGACAGAGGAGGCCATGGAGGTCAGGAGAGAAGGCTCTGGGGAGATAGGAAGGGCCAGGCTCCCACCCCAAGCCAGGGCACCATTTGCCTGATAATCAAAGATGAACCGGCTCACCCACCTGGCAGCATTTCCCTGGAAGAACTTTAGGAGTCCCACGACCACCCTGGGCCGCCTATCTGAGCCTCTGGATCTGGAGGTGGGGACAACTAGGGCCCTTGCCAGCCCCAGCAAAGAGAGGAGCCTTGCGGAGAACCCACATGAGAGCAGAGCACTACAGCCCTGTGACTGAGGAATTTCTGATGCCACTCTCTGAGTGGACACTGGGCAGGGGTAGGAAGAAAATACCCCCAATATATCTGTGCCTACTCTATGCCAGGGCAGGGAGCAGCCAGTCACTGCTGTCACCTACATGGAGAAATGAAGTAGGTGTGGCTTCGTGAGTGGAACCTGGGGGAGGATGATGGAGTCTCCCAGCAATGGAAAGACATGAGCTTTGGCCTTTCAGGTTCCTGGATACTGTGCTGAGGGAGGGGCAGCAGCCCTCCATTCACAGAGGCCTCCTGGGAGGGGAGAAACCAGGGTGGTGGACCATGGTCAGCCCAGCAGAGGGCAGGCATGGGAAGAGTGGCGGGGCTGTCCTGAGGGGAGTGGAGCCCCGCTGAAGGAGAGACTTCTTCCTACCTCTCAGAGCTCATCTGGTTCTTTTCTTTCTTTCATTTTCAAATTAGAGGCAGCAAAAGGACAAGCTTAACTGTCTCTCATTCCCTTTCCATACCTTCAGCTTTGATGTCCACCCCTCTTATGACGCCTGCTCTCTTGGGAAGGTAAAGGCAGGAGCTGGTGGCTGAGGCAGCCTCTGGCCTTGAGGCAGGCGGCACCAGGAGTGGCTGGAGTGGAGGTAGGAGCCTGCGGCCCGGCCCCTGGCGTCTGTGGGCAGCCTGGTGATGAGGGAGTTTGTGGCTCTTGCTTCAAGAAGGTGGGAGGCTGAGAAAGCCAGGAGTGCAGGTGGCCCCTGCCCTCGGGTCAGGACAGTGTTCTGTGGACAGCCACACGTGTGTTAACACACACATGTTAGGTGTGAACATGTGCCGTGTCATCCACATTAGTGTGTGTGTGAGCACACGTGTGCAGAGCCCAAATCCTAGCTGAGGGACTGACTCATCCCGTATTTTGAGGCCTCGGTAGCATTCTTACCAGGGTGCCACATGTGGAGTTGATGGTGGTGTGGCAGGCCTTGCATGCAGGACTGCCTCAGCCCACTTGACTGTGTAAATCTGCTCTGTGGAGGGGCCAGAGGTGTCCCCAGCAGGGGCTCTGCTGTGCAGCGCGAGGCCTGGCAGTCCATGCAGCCCAAAGGGGCAAGACCTGCTGAGCCGGCTCTTCAGAAGCATCCAGTCCTGAGGATACTGTTCACAGGGAGAGGTTTTGGGTGCTGGTGCCCCCTCGCCTACTGGGGCTCATCCCTGAAGAGGGTCCAGCAAGTTGGAGAAGGGGTGGGAAGGGGGTTTGAAAAATAGGCCAAATTCATGTCCCAAGTCACAGGCCAAGCCCAGTGAGTGTCCCTGTCCCCTGCCTCAGTTTAGCTATTCAGGAAATGGTCCAGGGAAGAACTGAGCAGGGTTGGCTCCAAAACTGGGGTCAGACGGTAACAAACAAAAGATCCTGCTCTATGCCAAGATCATTTCTGTTACCCTGAGATGGGGTGAGGGGATGTTGGGGGTATACTGGGATTCTGCGGAGACTTACCCTGCCCAGGACCTCATCTTCGGGGGTCTAGCCCTCACCTGGCCTTCCCTAGGTCTCCAGCAGTAGCAGTGGCACTTACATCTGTCCCAAGGTCTGGAGAGGGGAGAACTGGGCAACCTTACACCCTGGTGGGGAACCTCACGCTTTCTTTCTTTCTTGAAGAAACATGAAACCCTCAAGATTCATGTACTATGTGATGGAGAGAAAAAATACCAACTGTTTCTCCAAAAAGACAATGTATTTTGTACTTTGTAAAGTATTAATTAAAATGGAGAAAAATATCATGTTGACTGAGGGCGTCTGATTTTGTGCTGCTCCAGGGCCACATCTCATCTCTTTCCTTCTCCATTCCATGGTCAAGGAACATGGCCAGGGGCTTGGAGGAAGGCAGAACAACCTTCCCATCCACACCCAGCATCTGAGAGAGGGCACATCCCCAGAGCGAGAGGGGCTGTATTAGTTACCTGAGGCAGGGTAACGAGTTGCCCCAAATGCAATGGATTAAATTGATTGTTTACGTGTCACCGTTTCTGTGGGTTAGGAATTCAGGAGCAGTTTGAGCAGCTGGCTCAGGGTCCCTCAGGATGCTGCGATCATCTGAAGTCCTGGCTGGGACTGCAGGATCTACTTCCCAGGTGGTTTATTCACAGGGCTGGCAAGTTGGGCTCAGCTGTTGGCAGGGAGCCTGTTCCTCTCCACGTGGGTCTCCCCATGGGGCTGCTTGAGTGTCCTCACAATACGGTGCCCGGATTCCCACAGGGCAAGGGATTCAAGGGCCAGTACAAGAGCCAAAATGGTTTTTTGGCCCCGAACCTCAGAATTCACACCCCTCTGCCTCCACCATACTCTGTCACCATACAGCCCTGCTCTGATTTGACACAGGAGGAGAACACACAAGGTTGTGAAACCAAGAGGCCAAGGTCACTGCTGCCATCTTGGAGACTGTCTACTGTGCCCACCATTCCTCCTAAACCTCTGGCAGAGGTGGCCCTGGGGGTTAGGGGGCTTGCGGAGCAGGACAGGGCCTTGCTGGTGGCAGGGGGAGGATCAGGGGCTGGATCCCGGGCCACAGGGCTTCTGGCACAAGCCTGGAGCCCTGCTGTGGATGTCACACCCCCAGGAAGGTCCTTGGTGCTAGAAGCCCAGGAGCTGATGCCTCCCGACAAGATACCCTAGGGGCACGAGGGAGGGCTCCATGCCCAGCGTCCCTAACACAGGGCTCTGGCATTTGGTTCCTGCCCTTTTAGCAGGCAGGCACTTGGGATGCCCAGGCAGGACAGAGGTCTTGGACCTTGGACACCCTTCACTGCCCCTCTCTGACATTTTCCATGGACGGCTGGTGTGAGCAGGGCAGCGCTGAAGGCCTGAGCCTGCACTGAACCCCACCAACCTCCATCCTCACCCGCCTTACCCCTGCCCGCAGGAAAAACAGACCTGGTGATTGAAGAGAGTGACAATGGCTCTGAAGCTTTCTCACCACCCTGAGTCCAAGAAAGTTCTGGATGCTGTGAATGCTTTCCTTTCTGGGGTCTTCAGACTATGTCCCCCTCATTCCTTCAGAGACCCCATTGGAGCTAGGACATCCACGGGGACTCTTGATGTCCCCCAAAATCTCAAAAGTTACAAAGGCCTCCAGAGCCCAACCTCCCTTTCCCGCCACTCATTCACAGTCACTGTCACTCGGGCGGTGCTGGACCTTGTGCCAGGTGCTGGGGACCCCGAGGAACCTGCTGTGGCCCCTGCACCTGAGTCTCTCTAGGAGGTGAGAAGACAGGGAAAGGATCTATTCCAGGGAGTGCAGGGCCGGGCTAGACCACAAAGGTGTGCTGTGTCCAGGGGTAGGGAATGACCACTGTTCAGCAGTAGGGGGCAGACCAAGAAGCCAGGACATTAGGGTTGAACTTGGTAAGATGGGGACCCAGCAGAGGGAGGAGCAAAGTCATAGAGGGCCAGAGGGAACCTTGGCTGGAATGGAGGAGTGCGGAGGGGGAGGCAGGAGTGGATGGGGCAGGTAGGGGATGAGGCTGAAATGCAAGGTGGGTGCTCGGGTCCGCCAGGGGCCTCACCCTCCTACAGGCCATGGGGAGCCACTGAGGACTTCCACGCAGGGGACCAAACTTAGCATCTGAGTGGTGATCTGGGTTATGAAGAGGGCTGATAGGAGCAGGAAAGGGGGACTGCCAGGGTCCTGGCCTCAGTTCTCAGGAGTGGTCCCTGGTGGTTCAAGTGTCTTCTGTGTGCAGATTTGGGGTGGTGGGGGCAGTGGCGCATGCAGGGGACCAGCAGATATCCAGCCAACCCTCAGAATCATGAATTTGCCCCACGCTCAACCAGGGTATAATTGCTCCTGGAGCAGCTCTGGCTGGTTCTTGGCAGGTTCTGACTGCAGCTCACATTCAGATCCCTGGGGGGGGTTACCCATGCCAGGACTCCACCCCCAAGAATCTGATTCAGTTTCTCTTCGATGAAATATCGGTTTAAAACCTCCCCCACCCTCTTTCAAAAGGTAACATAAAGAACTCAGCCACAGGAGGAAAGAGCAGCTTCTGTGGTCACATGGTCCCCCTGGTTTTATCATGTGACGTTCCTCTGAGGTGGCAGGGGGCTCATGATGGTGAAAACGAGCTCTCCAAAGGGAATGCGTGGGATGAGATCGTGGGGGTGGTTGCACCACATAGACAATACGCTAAAACCACTGAATTGTACACTTTAAAATGGTCTTACATCATGTGACTCACATGTCAATGTTTTAAAAATATTGATGTGGTAGAAAAAGCAACAGGAATGGATGCTGGGCGTGAAGGATGGCCAAGAAAGAATGTGAGTTATTCTGACACTCTTGAGGGTTAAAGGAAGTCCCTATCAACATGGTGGAGGCAGCACAGAGAAGGAGGAAGAGGACGGAGGCAAGAATCCGGAGCTCCCACCTCGCAAAGGTTGATGGGGGAGCATCTCATTTGAGCTGTTTTTCCAGGAGCTCTGGACCTGAGCTGACCCAGCGGGAAGCTGTGCAGCATCAGCGAGACCCAGGCCCATCTCCCACCCTGATGAGCATGGGGCACCGGGAGGGTCCTGATGTCCAGGGAGAACCTCGGGGAAGCAGGCAGAGCCTCTGAGGAGCCTGTAGGTAATAGCCCGAGGTGTCTTCAGGGAAATCAATACTCGGTGTCTTGGACTCAGGGTCACTGAGCGTGTCATGAATTACGTGGTAAAAGTGTCCAAACTTAAAAAATTAAATGAAGGCACCAGTGATCCCACTCCTTAGGTATACACTCGAGAACACTGAGAACACGTTCACACAGACACTTGTATGCGAATGATCCAAAAAATAAAATGCTGGGCCAAGTAAAACTCATACATGAAGTTCTGGCATTATTCATAATAGCCAAAATGTGGAACCAGCCAAATGTCCACCAAATGTTGAATACGGTACATCAAAACAATCAATCAGTAACCTCCCAGATGATTCTATCATACAGGCAAGGTTGAGAAGCTCAGGGGGAGGGGTTGAATCTGCCCAAAGGAATCCCCTCATGAACACGGCCTCCTTCGGCTGCTCTGGGGGCAGGTGACCTCATCTTGATTTCCTAGTTTGAGGCCAGACTCATGAGAGGTAGCCAGCCCCGAGATGCGCCAGCTGGAATGAATGCATGCTTCTCACCACCGCATCCCCAGCACCTGGCGGCTCCTGGCGTACAGTCGGTCAGGAACAGGGACTTTATCAGGCCTTTGCTTCATCTTCAGTGGTCTCTCGCTGTAATGAAGGTGGATGACTGCACCTGAGGAACAGCTTCGGGTCACAAGCCTGAGCCTGTTCACTTTCCATCTCTGAGGGTAGATGCACACATGGCATTTTTCTGATGGGCACAGATTCCTGTGCTCTTCTCTGGCAATTCAGCTGGCACCACCCTACCAGAGCGACAGCAAGACCAAGTCTCTCTGCTCCTCATGGGCAGCTCCCCCACCAGCTACATCCCACCTGTTTGCCTCCCTAACAAGACAATGGACTCCTGGTTTGAGAAGGTGACCACAATCTCTGGATTACTCCTTTTAAACTTGACTGCTCAGCATGCCCTCAGTGTGGCCCCTGAGAAAAGCACAGCGAGAGGGACTCCAAGCACTGTCTCCAGCTCAAGCTGAATCTGGGCTCCTCCGTGTGAAATATCAAGGTTTGTGTGGAAGAAAGGCTGGGTTTCTTTGTCGCCACAGCATGAGCGTCTGAGGGTAGCTGGGTAATGCACCCTGGGAGAGAGAAAGGCAAGTGTGGGATCCTTTGGGGAGGGGATACATTCCTGGGGCTCAACCATGGGGCAGGACAGGCCCCAGGACAATGGCTGCCTCACAGATCCACCCCAGTGCTGAGGCCGCCAAGGCCATCTGAAGTGGTCTGTCGGAACGTCAGGCTGCACGGTAGGCCGAGGCACCTGAGCAGCTCCCATGCAGCCCCTGCGGAGAGAATGACCCTCAGAAGGTGTGAGTAACTCTGCTGCTGGTCAGGAGGTGCTGGGACCTGAGCGTAATCTGTGAGAGAACAGTGTGGATCTTCAGAAATGCAGCCCAAGTGTCTACCCTGTGCCAGGTGCTCAACGAGACTGTCACCTGCTGTGCCAAGTCAGAGCACTCTTCCTGCAGCGTGGTTCTCAGCGTCTGACTGTCACATGAACACAGTGAGTGCACAGTAGGTGTTTCCTGACCTCCTGAAAATGTGAGCCAACCACATATTCAAGAAACAAACGTGGTCAGGACAGGACTCTCCTGAGTGAGTCAGGGGCGGACCTGACGAGAACGGCAGGCCAAGTGTCTTTTATTCACTGATGTCAGGGTCTGTGTGCTAGCAAGAGCCCCTTCTCCAGAAATCATCATGGAGTGGCAGCCTGCACGTCCGGCGGGGGCTCAGGGGATGGAAGACGGAGACCCAGGCCCCTGGCAACGACCGTCCACTGAGGGAGACGGTGGTGGCCACCGTGTGACAAGAGTCCCTCCACCTTCTCAGGCTGTGCCTGCCACTCGGGCTCTGCACTGGCCTCGCTTCTTCCCCAATATAGGTGGAATGACAGAGTCTGAGTGTAAGAAGACAGAACGGCCAGGTGACACGTCACAGTGGCCCGTGGTCACTGCATTCAGGGTGTCCTCACACACTTGCTGAAGTGACAGGAGCCTGGAGCCTGCCAACACTGACTTTTCACAGCAAAAAAGGATAAATCACGCAACCAACGTACTGTAGAAGCTTTCTGTCCATGTGTGTCAAATGTTGGATGTGTCAGAGGCCTTGTTGCGAATTTCTCTGAAGATGAAATGTATTTGTAAAACCACTGGAGTAAAATAGTGACGATCTGGCAATGACAAAAGACTTAACATGATAATGTAATTACAAGGAAATTTGGTTATTTTATAAGCCACATTTTAAGATAACGACTAGAATTATACCAAGACATATCAGATTTTTAGGAATTTTATATAATTTTTAGAATACTGAAAACATGCTTATTTTCATCAAACCAACAAACTTAAATAAGCTTTCATTTACTAAAGATGATATCATGTTAACTTGAAAAACATTTGGGTTAGTTTCCATTACATTTAGAAACAATTTATATAAATGCTTACTTTAAGCCTGCTAATGGAGCTCTTTTAGAAATTACATCATCCAGAGGTAGAAAAATATCACATATATATAACACGTACACATAGACATACATAGATACACAGACAGACACAAGCAGAGACCTTAAATGGTTTTCGTTAAATGTTTCCTATGAATCAGGTACAATACAAAACTCACTAATTTAAAAAAGAATAGTTGGATCCAAACTGTGTTTTTGGCAGTATTAAACAATTCTATTAATTTTTAATTTAAGTTTCCCATTGACTGTTTAAGGGAATAACGTTAAGTTTCCCAGAAAATCTCTTATGATCTCATTAACTCTGAGAGGGGCTCATACTGGGCCCCTCTTTGAATGTCGATTATGGGGGTGTCTGTAAAGCAATAATTTAATAGACTTTTAGGTACCTTTTATAGCTTAATTTTTTATTAGCTTTTTGCAACCAAACTTTCAGTAGGGCTCTTTTGGAATTTTGAAGGCTTTGCTTTTAAGTGCACATCTTAAGCAATCTTATCTAATTAGATCATTCCTTCTAATGGCCAATGTAACACCTTTGAAGCTGGTGGCATTTTGGTAGGACCCTAGCCACAAATGGAGTTCAACCCATATTTCTGTCCAACCATACCTGACTGCAAATTGGGTGCAACCCGCAATTCTGTCTGACCATATTTTGGGGCGCCCAACCTGATGGTTACTAAGCCAAGCTCTCAGGACACAATACAAGCGTAGCAAGATTTTGCTGTTGTTTTAAATATTTACAACTTCTGCAACCTTTAGTTTTCGAGCAGGTGTGCTGGAAGGTGGCATGCTTAACTCTTTAGAGATTAAAGATTGCATTTAATCTGTCTGTTCCACGGTTCTCAAATCTAGTGCACAAAAAGACAAGTTTTGGAAGCTCAAAGGATCCCCAAAGGTGGCCAGTGTAATTTTAAATTATCCCAGGTTATCCTGATCCAAAGATTCAGCCAATTACAGCTATCCCCATTTGGTTAAGTACTTGCAAGTAAAGGCTCCATACATATTGTACACAGAGCCAGCCAGAGTTCCAGTGGGTGGGTGCCCATCTGGCATTGTTGGCTTTGAAAGTGTGGTTTCTCATTTTCTTTTAGTTTCATTTTAATATCAAGTCTGAACAATTTCTAAGGACAGTGTAGCTGGTCAAAACTGTGCTGCTTGTGAGTGTCACTTCCTAAAAGGTGATGAACACTCTCTCACGTGTCTTAGCTTCTCCTGCGGGCAGTCTACAACTACCGTAGGGGTGCAGAGCACTGGATGAACAATCCTTGTGTGCGGGCCCCTCGACAAGACATTAATTATTTAAAGTGAATGATGGTGACTGAGTTCCCTATGCGACTGCCGCTTGTCATGGAGATTGTCCTCAGACACTTACACCAGGTTCTCAGTCACCTGAGAACAACTTGTGGCTGGAAAGAGCAAGTGCCCCTTTTCTTCAGAACAAAACAAATTCAGTCTCTCATTTTGCTGTCAGTTTGTTCAGACTTTATCAACATGTCTCTTTTTCAATTGAAAGCCAAATTAAAGAGGTCAGCTAACCCAGTTCACTCCAAACTTCCCCCTTGGTTCCCCTTACCTAGGAAATGTCTCCCTGTTGGCTCCCCTCACCTAGGAAATGTCCCCCCCAGGTTCCTCTTACCTAGGAAGAGTACCAACACACCCTTAAGATGTTGAAGTCTTCAGACCCAAAACAGCTGGAATAACAAGTCAGGACTGTCAACTTAAATAAGGAGGTCCAGATTTCGGGAGCACTCACCAGACCACCTGAAGAGTGCAGTGAACCCGGGGGGGAGGAGGGGTAGTGGAGCTCAACGGTCCCCTGTGGTACCAGTGTTGGTTGAAAGTAGGCTCCACCTGGTCTCAGGTGGGTGTCTCAGAAGTCCCTTCGTGGTTGCCAGGAAAAGGTGCCGCAAATAATCAATAATCGTTCTGTAGCACAAAGTTTTATTTGAGCCCAATTTCATTTGAGGACTCTAGCCCGGAGCACATCTTTGCAAGGGAAGAAAGCGCTGTGAAGAAGAGTGGTTTTCAGCAGAGTTACATCCCGTTTCCAAAGACAGAGACACACATCAAGCATGACAGGTGCACATTCTCTCAAGCATTCAAGGAGATATTTTGCTATTGATGAGCACATAGACAGCAAGTCACCATGGCCTCGGCGCTGGAGGAAATGAGGCATTCAGTCTTATCTTGAAAGGGTGCTGGCATCAAAGGAAGGGAGGGATGCTTTTTTTTCTTCAAAGAGTACATTCTTTACTTTAGGGTAACGATTAAAGTACACAGACAATGCATGTCTGACAAGCCATGAGTCAGGTTTCTTTGCTTCAAATAAATTTCAGGCCAAATCAGGTTCCAACCAGAATGGTTTCCACATATACTTGAAAACATAAAATATCTTATATCGCACCTGATGACATCCCGAGGGAGTAGATGTTAGAATGACCCCCACTGCACAGATGGGGACACTGGGGAGGCCCTGAGAGGCACGTGGTTGTCCAGGGTGACATCACTGGCAAGAAGCAGGAGCGGGACTGCATTCAACACTGTGTCCTCAAAGCTGGGGCCCTGCTTGCGTTCAGACATCCCCAGAGGCTGTGGGGTGGACTCTGTTGGTGTGACTGTGTCTGGACGTGGTGTGGAGATGGAGAGTGAGCAGTCAGCAGCCCCGGGAGCCCTTAGGGTGGTCTTGTGTAAGGAGGGAGCTTAGGTAAGGTGACCCCAGGAAGTACCCTCATGGAGCCCAAGAGTACTCGGAACCCTGGTAACTAGGCACCCACATCCTAGAGACAGCCCCCAAGCCAGCTCACTTGTCTAGCACTTGTCTAGGAGGAGCAACGTGTTTAGTTGCTTCTTCTCGATGGTCAGGGGCCAGAGCCCCAGGAAAGCTCCCAAAGACCACCCGCAATGCAGATGCTGGTTCCTTTCTCATGGCCGACAATTGTGGCCGTTTAACCGGAGGGACAGAAAGGTAACACAGGGAGTCCTAGGGAAGGCCAATCCAGACCAGACCAGCACTGTGGTCCCATCTGGGCATCCCTACATCCCCTCCCCATGTGTGTGTGTGGAAGGGCGGTTTCATGAGGGTGGACCACCGTGAGCAGGAGCAGGTCGCTGAGGTGTTAGAAGCCTGGTGGGCTTCTAACATGACCCTGGTGGGTCATGTTCACAGCCCAGGTCAAGGCCGGCTGGGTGGGATGTGGAGTGCTAGAGTGGCACCCTTCTGCCTGAGGTGTATGTCTTTCATCCGGGGTGGAATTCTGTGGAGACACAGGTATGTGCCTGATCTGGGAGAATTAGGTCCCGAGGACAGAAGCAGCACAAGGACAGCTGGGCAGCTGGCAGGGCTCGGATGCCTCTGGGTCGGCTGCCGGTCACTGCCGTTGCAGAGCTCCATACAGGAGATCAGCGAGGAGCTGGTAGAAGGGGACATCCAATCCCTCACCCCCAGGGGTGAGCAGCTGTGACACAAGACTGCATCAGCAGCTGTGGGGAGAACGTCTGCACTGACTGTTGGACAAGCCTCAGAGCTACCTCAGTACCCATCATCCATCCCGGACAACTATCATTACCACCAACTCCTGCAGGAAACCAGGAGGCAGCTGCGGCCCCAGCGTCCGTGCAGGGAGAGCCATCCCCTGCACAGGCTCCAGCAGGAGACCAGGAGGCAGCTGAGGCCCCAGCCACCGTGCAGGGAGAGCCATCCCCTGCACAGGCTCCAGCAGGAGACCAGGAGGCAGCTGAGGCTCCAGCCACCGTGCAGGGAGAACCATCCCATGCACGGGCTCCGGCAGAAGACCAGGAGGCAACTGAGGCCCCACCATGCAAGCAGGGAGACACATCCCCTGAAGAGGGTCCTGCAGGAGACCAAGAGGCACCTGAAGCCAAACCATCTGGCCTGGGAGAGCTGGCTCTGCAATGTCTCTCATCAGCAGCTCCTGTACCACCCATTCAAACTGCTCCCTCACCAGAAATTTCCTTCCCTACCCTCATTAATGTGTTTGTTTCCTTCTTAGTTGCTCTTTTTGATTTTTCTTTATTGTTTAGTTCTTAATAATTATTTAAATTAAATGTTTCGATTTTTTAAAATTTATGTTTTCTCATTTTAAATTGTACACTTTATGAGCATTAAGGACATTCACATTGTTGTGCATCCATCACCGCTATCTGGGCTCAGACAATTTCACACTCCAAAAGGAAATCCTGTTCTAAAAGCACTCACTCCCCGTTTATTCCTCAGGCCCTGGCCCGCTCTAATCTGTTTTCTGTCACTGTTTTTTGTTAAATCTATTCTGGATGTTTCCTATAAGTGGAATCATGGCATAACTGGCCATTTGTGTCTGCCTTCTTATTTTCACAGGGCCTGATAGGTTTTCCTTTTCTGTTTTTATTTGAAATAGAATTTCTCTAATTTGATAGGAAAATCCCAGGTGGATTCTAGATTTGATGTATCAAATAAAGCCCTTTCGGTAAATATGTGCATAATCTTGGGGTACAGACTGCTGTTCTAAGTGGGACACCAGAGCCAGAAGCCAGGCATGAAACGCCTGTGGCCAAAACAAAAACAAGACAAGGGTAAAAAGCTGGAAAGGCAAACCACAAACCGGAAAGCATTCCTCATAACCCAAGGCCAGGGAAAGGCTACACATCCCTCGCTTCCAAAAAATGCTTGAAATTCAGTATTTTAATAAGAGATAAAGAGCAAACACACTCAACGCCAATGAGAGGTGATACACAGGGGCAGCATGTGTCAGAGAAGCTCGAGCTCCACGAGGGGGACACCCGCACATGGAGACACTGTGGAGAGGGCACTGGGCCCCATCAGATGGGCAGGGTTCCAGTGTGGTGACAACCAGCCCTGGTGACAATGTGAGGAAGCAGAGGCCCCAGCAGACTCCTAGAGACAAGTGTGAAAGGACACTCCTCTCTGGAGACCAGCCTGCAGGACCCATCGCAGCCCCCAGGGGCACGCCTGTGCTGGCGGTGCTGATCCCACGACTTCATCCCACAGAAAGTCTGTACAGTGTGTGCACGTGTGTGCACATGCGTGCGTATGTGTGTGTGCACTTGTGGGTGTCAGGAACGGAGCATTCCAGGGTGTGTGCTCTTCTAGAGCCTGATTTGTCCAGGCATGGCCACTGCCAGGCAATCCTATTCCACTTGGTATTTTCTCTGTCCTGGCATCAGAATTTATGAAGACCCCCTGCTTGGACCAGGGGCCATTTCCAGTTTTTCACTCTCTGAATCGTGCTGAAGGGAACACCTGCAACCACAAATCTCTGTTTAGGACAGAATCCATGACGTGGAGTTTCTGGGTCAAAATGTATACTGTTTTTAATGAATTGGCCCCAGTTTCCAACACCAGAGGGCTCTTTGTCAGCTTTGAGCCTTCTTTGGGAAAGCAGGGCCACAGAGACCCCGGGGCTGGGACCTCATGGAGTGAGGGAGGACGAGGAGCTGGCAGTGGATGTGATCAAGGTACTTGGGAGTGAGCTGTCTGGCAGAAAATGTCCCACCCCTCAGCCCAACACCTGGCCCCACCCATCATGGTGATGTCATGGGCTAGTCCTCTCGCTGGTGCTAGAGCTGGTGCTGGAGCTTGCTTTAGCTCAAAACATGGCTCTGATTCTAGAACTGGAGCTGAAGCTGGAGCTGGTTCAATCTCAGCAGCTCATGCGAGAGCCTGTGTTAGAGTTGTGCTATCTCTATAGCCGCCAGTATCTCTAGCTCTGGGGAAGGCACTGGAGCTGGAACTACCTCCAGAGATAATCTAGACCTGCTTCTGCAGTTTGATAAAGCTCTTGAGCTGGCTCCAACTCTTGCACTGGAGCTGGTGTAGAGTTATTGCTGTAAGTGGCTCTAACTGTGGTTCTCATTCTAGACCTGGTTCTTGTGGCTCTAGTTGTATAACCAGTCCTAGCTCTAGCTCTGTAGCTGGTGCTAAAACTGGTGGTGGATTAGGTTTGTAGCTCTGGCACCGGCTCCACCTCTGGAATTGGTGTTGGGGCAGATTCTGGTACTAGAGCAGCACAGGCTCCGGCTGGGTGGTTGGTGATAGAGATGCCTCCATCTCTGAAATCGGTGGTAGAGCTGGTAGCACAGCATGATCTAGTTCTGATGTTGGTGCTAGAGCTGTTGCCAGAGCTGGTTCTTTCTCTTGAGCTGGCATTGGCTCTAAGTCTGCTACTGGTACCCAAGCCAGCTCTTGCTCCAGCACTTGTGGGGGATCTAGCTCTGCAGCTGGTACTAGATCTGTTGCTGGAGCAGGCTCTGCCTCTGAACTTGGTGCTGACTCTAGCTCTCGAGCTGG